>NW_026712297.1:470000-536767 GCF_030504385.1 Musca domestica | reverse complement strand
TCGTCTCAACTCTTCTCTGAGAGACGATCATCAACTCGTTCTGAGAGACGATCATCAACTCGTCTCTGAGAGACGATCTTCAACTCGTCTCTGAGAGACGATCTTCAATTCGTCTCTGATCGACGATCTTCAACTCGTCTCTGAGAGGATCTTCACCTCGTCTATGGGAGACGATCACCAGCTCGTCTCTGAGAGACGATCTCCAATTCACCTCTGAGAGACGATCTCTAAATCGCATCTGAGAGACGATCTCCAATTCATGTCTGAGAGACGATCTTCAACTCATGTCTGAGAGACGACCTCCAACTCGTCTCTGAGAGACGACCTCCAACTCTGTCTGTGAGACAATCTCCATTTGTTTTCTGAGGAACGACCTACAAGTCGTCTCCAGGATACGATTTCCGGCTCGTCTACAGGCGATGATCTCCGGCTAGCCTATAGGAGACGATCTCCGGCTCGCCTATAGCATATGATCTCCAGCTCTCCTGCAGCAGACGAAATCCGGCTTGTCTCTAGAAGACGATTTCCGGCGACCTACGCCAAGTAAATTTTACCGATCACCTCTTCGTCTATTTCGACATCCTCGGGCTCGTCTATTTCGATGTCCTCGGGCTCGTCTATTTCGACGATCTCCTTCTAGTCTATTTCGACGATCTATAGATGAGTCTGTTTACACGACCTCCAGCTCGTCTGATAAGACAACCTCCGACTTGCTATTCGACTACTTTCAGCTCGAACTTCAGCTCGAACTTCAGCTCGTCTATTAAGACGACATCCCGCTCACCTACTTATACACTACCTTCGGCTCGCCTATTTAGGCTCTTCTCGGTTCATCTATGAATCCTTCTTGAGTTCTTTTAAGAGCTCGATTTTCTTGTAGCTGCTCCATGTAGACTCACTGCCTCTCCAGCTCCTCTATGAAGACTCCCTGGCCCTCCAGCTCGTCTATGAAGACTCCCTGGCCCTCCAGCTCGTCTATGAAGAGTCACTGGCCCTCCAGCTCCTCTATGAAGAGTCACTGGCCCTCCAGCTCCTCTATGAAGAGTCACTGGCCCTCCAGCTCGTCTATGAAGAGTCACTGGCCCCTCCAGCTCCTCCATGAAGAGTCACTGGCCCCTCCAGCTCCTCCATGAAGAGTCACTGGCCCTCCAGCTCCTCTATGAAGAGTCACTGGGCCCCTCCAGCTCCTCTATGAAGAGTCACTGGAGTCACCTCCAGCTCCTCTATGAAGAGTCACTGGCCCCTCCAGCTCCTCTATGAAGACTCCCTGGCCCCTCCAGCTCGTCTATGAAGACTCCCTGGCCCTCCAGCTCGTCTATGAAGACTCCCTGGCCCTCCAGCTCGTCTATGAAGACTCCCTGGCCCTCCAGCTCGTCTATGAAGACTCCCTGGCCCTCCAGCTCGTCTATGAAGACTCACTGGCCCCTCCAGCTCGTCTATGAAGACTCCCTGGCCCTCCAGCTCCTCTATGAAGACTCCCTGGCCCTCCAGCTCCTCTATGAAGACTCCCTGGCCCTCCAGCTCGTCTATGAAGACTCCCTGGCCCGCCAGCTCCTCAATGCTGCTCTGTAATACTCCCTGCCTCTCCCTCTAATCTATAAAGACTCTCGGCTCCCCAGCTCCTCTTTAAAGACTCCCTGCCTCTCCAGCTCCTCGGAGGGCCCTTTTGGATTTCTCCCCACTGTTTGTCATCTCTGCCATTCCCAGCCGTTACATTACTCCTGGAGCATACAAGTAGTTCAAAATGTTTTTTTAGTTGTTGTTTATTTAAGTCAAGCTTGCATTTCTGCTCATGGACTCACTTGCTCAGCGACTCGTCGCAATGGCCATGATGATGTGCAGTAAATATGCTTAAAGTTTATGGATTTCAGTTCATGTTGTTGTTGCTGCTGTTGTTGCTGGCTGTGCTCAACTTTAGGAGTGTTTGTCTTATAAGTGACATTGACAGTGACATCGTGAAGCTTCTTGGTGCTACACCATGTGCCTGTTACCACCAAAATGTGGAGTCTAGATAAAGCTTCTAGTATAACATCTGGCTCGGTTTGGCCTGGTGGCTACGATGGGCTAAGTGAAAAATATCGCGAAAAACGTAAAGTTAAGCACTTGAGCCTGCTGAAGTAGCTTTTTAATTGTCAAATGCATTAAATGGTTTGGCAAACAGTTTGAGTTATGGGGTGGTCGGTTGGCCATGATAGGCAGACAAGTTTGGATGCCTTGAGAGACCACCTTTTGGAGAAAAAGATGTTTTTTGTTTCTCACGAGCGATATTTTCCGGGAATTGAAATCAATATTTAATAAATTAAGAACCCTTTAAGAAAACAGCCCTTAACCTTTATTAATTAAGGGCCAATTAAAAAATATTTCAATGTGATACCCTTTCGCTTCATGACTCCCAGGAGAAGAATAGAGAACAGACAACGAAATCCCGCACATTTTCCGTGTCTTGTTATTTTTTGACAATCCATATTAGATGGCTATCTCGGCAGCATCTCATCTCATTTTGTTCCATATCTTCAAAAGTCATCTAGGACAGCCATCAAAGTGGCCATTAAAAATGACTTGTTCGTAACGCCACCAGAAACCACCACCAGCGCCACCACCAACCATACATAACCAGGCAAGGTACTCATTGTCGTGGTTAGGGCTTAAACTATAACAATTTTCCTTTGCTGGTGTTTTCACTGGTGTTTTGCCTAAATTATGAGAAAAAAACATCTGTAAAACAAATTTCATTCCTCTTTCTAAATACCAACAAGGCCAGAGCAGCACAGCAGCAGGTCATTTCAGAACAAAAAAAAAAAAAAAAAAAAAAAAAAGACAATCATTGTGGTCTACGCACAATCTAGGCTGGCCGTCCGCTCGTCCCAACAAATCAAAAGAACACCACTGTCCGTCGTAGCGTGTGATCATGAAAAATCTAAATGTCAATGTTAACCAATTTTCGAGATAAGCATCTTGTTAGCCTCGTTTGTTCTTATAGGGTAACAATCTAAATTCGAAAAAAAAAAACTCAAAACAAAAACAAAATTGTTTTGTTCTTCGTTTTTTAATCATCATCCTCATACCCACCACAAGGCCCAGCAATTTGATGAACTATGGCATCTAAGAAATGTTGATGATCTGTGTTTTTTTTTTTTTTGTCATTAAAACAGATCATGTAAACCGTCCTCCGTATCTAGACGCCGTCATTGTCCCCATAAACATCACAAAACAATAGAACATGGACGATTATCCAAAACCGAAAAAAAAACACCGATTCAATGACACAAATTAATTACATAGCCAAAGGTTTACTAACACCGAACAATGTGTGAGGTCTTTTCAGAACTTGGCCAAAAAGAAGAGAAAAAAAAAATAAATAAATTTGAAATGTTGTAAAAAATTATATTTAAAAGAAGCTGCGGAAAAAGTAATAATTATGAGCCATCTGAGGATATTAAAAATAATTTCTTTATTAGGAGTACGGGAGGCAATGCAGGTGGGGTGAAATAATATTAATGTGGCCGAGGAAACACCGGGCTAATAAAAGTTTATGGGATGGAAGGAAGCAAACAGATTTTTTAAAAGAGACATTTATTTGGTAATCACATGCCCTTTCCCCAGCCCAAAGAAGGCACTACTAAACGTATTATTTGTAAAATGTACAGCTAGGACAAATTCAGAAAATTTTTTTGTTTTTTTTTCTGACACCAACATCCCTAAAAATCGAAAAGACCTAAATGGTTCAAAATTTGGTATTAGGTGAAGGGTTACAGCTGAAATCCTAAAACATTTGATATTAAAGTAACTGTTGGTATCCTAGGTTGAGGCATGAGGTATATGCCCTAAAACCCGAAAAGTCTTAAAATTTAGTACGATGTAAATAAATAAATATGCCAAAAAATAGCTACAAAATTTCGCTTCTAAGATCCTTAAATACCCTCGAAGAATGAAAAAAAAAATCATAAATCTTTAAAAAAAATTCCACATCAGAGGGCCTTAAAATATATAAAAATCGACGTCAGAAGTCCCTAAAAATTCCTAAAAAATTCACGTCATAAGGGTCCTGAAAATTTTTTTAAAACAATCCAAGTCAGAGACACTCAACAACTTTAAAAATCCACCTCGTAGGGCCCTAAAGATATTTGAAAAATATACGCCAGAAGGACCTCAAAAAATTCATTGAAAAATCCACGTCAGCGGGTAATTTCAAATCTTTAATTAAAAAAACAAAAAAAAAAAAAAATATCGTCAGAGGGCCCTCAAAATTCGTTGAAATATTCATTTCTAAAAAATCTTAAATAAAATCGACGTTAGAGGATGCTTAAAAATCTTTAAAAAAAATTCACGTTATAAGGCCCGCAAAAATCTTCAAAAAATCAATGTCAGAGGGTCCTCAAAAATTCCTTGAAATCAATCTCAAATCTCAAATATCTTAAAAAAATACACGTCAGAGGATACTCAACAATTTTTAAAAAATCCACATTATAGGGTCCTTAAAAGTCTTCAAAAAATCCATGTCAGATGGACCTCATAAAATCTTCAAAAAATCAATGTCAGATGAACCTCAAAAATCTTAAAAAAAATCTTCAAAAACCCCACGTCAGAGGGCCCTGAAAAATCTTTAAAACAATCCAGGTCAGAGGGCTCTCAGTAACTTTAAAAAATCCACCTCATAGGGCCCTAAAGATCTTTGAAAAATACACGTCAGAAGGATCTCAAAAAATTCCTTGAAAAATCCACGTTTAAGGGTCCTCAAAAATCTTTAAAAAATCCACGTCAGAGGGTAATCAAAAATCTTTAAAAAATTCACTTCGAGGGCTCTCAATAACTTTAAAAAATTGAGCCTGGAAGGCTTTAAAGATCTTTGAAAAATCCACATCAGAGGAATCTCAAAAAATTCCTCGAAAAATTCACGTTAGAGCGCCCTCAAAAGTCTTTAAAACAATTCACGTCATGGGGTTCTCACAAATCTTTAAAACAATCCACATCAGGGGGTTCTCAAAAATCTTTAAAAATTCCATGTCAGAACGACCTTAAAAATCTTAAAAATTGACGTCAGAGGGTCCTAAAAAATTTAAAAAAAAATAACGTCACAGGGCCCCTATTAATAATTACAAAAACTCAGCAACCCTTTAATATGGGGACTCGAGGGCTCCCAAAAATTTTTAAAAAAATCATCGTCAGATGGCCCTCAAAAATCTTTAAAAAACCGTATTTGAGAGCTCTAAAAATTTAATATGGGGACTTTTCCAGAGGGCTCCCAAAATTTTTTAAAAAAGTCATCGTCAGAGGGCCCTCAAAAATCTTTTAAAAAAACCGTATTTGAAAGCTCGCAAAATTCTTAAAAAAATCCATGTCAGAGGGCACCAAAAAATCCTCATCACAGGACCCTCAAAATCTCTAAATAATTACGTCGGAGAATCCTCGAATAGCTCTAATCTTTATAATACACCCAAGAGAACCCTTATAATATTTCTTAAAAATTCACGCCTTGGGCCCTCAGAGGCTGATTCTAAATCCATATCTCAGAGCCTTCAAAAGTACCTTAAAAATACTCATTAATCAAAGTCTGTATGTCTTCAACAAATCCCCGCAAAATATCCAAAAATTCCTTTATAACCCACGCCTTAAGGTCTTTAAACATTTATTTTAAAAATCCAAGCCCCAAAAATCCCGATAAATTCCACAGAAATCAAGGTTTGAGGGTCCCCACAAAATTATTATTTGAACCCTTCCAAAGATCTCTAAAAATACCTATCTACCAGTCCTTAAGAACTCATTAAATATACGCCTTTCCCCTAAATATCAATGTTGAAAAACCCGTCAGAGACCCTTTAAAACTTCAGTAAAATAACCGCTTCAGAGTACCATGAAGATTTCCGAAAAGATCCACGCGTGAAGGTCCTTAAACATAAAATTCTAAACATCACCGTCTGGGGGCCCACAAAAATTCCGTTCTAAAACCCTAGAAAATTCCTTAAAGGGGAACCCTCAAAAAATCCTTAAAAATCCAATTCTAAAGATCCATAAATATTTTTTTTTTATTCAATCCTAAAATTCCTAAAAATCAGCTTCTGAGGGTCCACAAAAATTCCTTCTTACAACCCTTAAAAATTCGTTAAAAACCCACGACCGATCTTACAAAGTCCGAAAAAAAGTTGGAAAGATCTATAGAAATCCAAGTCTTAAAGTTCTTAAAAACTCCATAAAAATATACGACTTTCTCCTAACAATCGATGTTAAAAATTCCTTAAAAATCCAATATACGAAAGTCCTTAAAAACTCAATAAAATTGTCGTCTTTTCCCTAAGAATCCATGTCTTAACACCCTCAATGATTCCTTAAAAATCCACCTTAGGAGGACCTCGAAATTCTTTATAAATACGCGTCTAAAGGTCCGTAATTTTTTTAATCCAAGCCATGAAATCATAAAATTCGTCTGAAGGTCCACAAAAATTCCTTTTTCTCTAATTCCCTTGAAAATTACTTTAAAATCAGAGAGTGAAGGTTCTCAAAAATCCACATCTGACGGTTCTTAAGAATCCACGTCTAAAGGTCCTTAATTTTTTAAACCAAGCTGTAAAAGTCAATGTCTGAAACTCCGCAAAAATTCCTTCTTAGAAGCCTTAAAAAAATCATTAAAAATCCACGATTGTGATTCTCGAAATTCTTTTAAAATCAGAGAGTGAAGGTTTTCATAAATCCACATCTGAGGGTCCTTAAATATCCGTCTGAGGTCAAAAAAATTCTTAAAAGTCTTGTTTTTTTAATTCAAGTCCTAAAAAATCAAGCCACAAAACTCCTTCTTCCTTAATTCCTTTGAAACTCTCGTTAAAACCCCACGATTGAGATTCTTAAGATTTTCAAATCAATCTTTAAAAATCCACATCTGAGGGGCCTTAAAAATACACGTCTAAACTCCTTATTTTTTTAAATCCAAGCCGTAAAAGTCAATGTCTGAAACTCCGCAAAAATTTCTTCTTAGAACCCGAGAAAATTCCATTAAAACCAGCAATTGAGATACTCAAAAATTACTTTAAAATCAGAGTGCTAGGGTCTTCAAAAATCCACATCTTTGGAGGTCCTTAAAAATTTTTAAATCCAATCCATAAAAATTAATGTCTGAGGGTCCGAAAAAATTTCTTCTTAGATGCCTTAAAAATTCATCAAAAATCCACGATTGTATTTCTCAAAAATTCTTCCACAATCAGAGAGCGAAGGCCTTTAGAAATCCCACATATGAGGGTCCTTGAAATCCACGTCTGAAAAGCTCTATTTTTTAATCCAAACCGTAAAATTCAAATCAAAATTATATCTAAGAATCCTTGAACATTTTTTATTTAAAGCATGCGATTGAGATTCTCAAAAAATTCTTTAAAACCAGAGAGTGAAGGTCTTCAAAAATCCACATATGAGGGTCTTTTAAAATCTACGTCTGAGGGCCAGCAAAATTCCCAACGGCCTTAATATTTTTTAATCCAAGCCATAAAAATTAATATCTGAAGTCCACTAAAATTCCTTTTTAGAACCATTAAAAAATCCTCAAAAACTCTAGAACCCCTTAAAAATTACTTAAATACCCACGATTGAGATTTTCAAAAAATTTTATAAAATCAGAGAGTGAATGTCTTTATAAATCCGTATCTGAGGGTCCTTAAACATCGACGTCTGAGGGCCAGAAAAAAATCCTAAAGGTCCTTATTTTTTTTTTAGTTCAAGTCCGAAAAATTCAAGCCATAAAAAATACTTCTTCCTTTATTTCCTTGAACATTTCTTTAAAACCCCACAATTGAGATTTTTAAAAACTCTTTTAAAACCAGCTGAGGGTCCTTAAAAATCCACAGCTAAGGGTCCTTAAATCCTAGCTTTTAATAAGATCCTTATTTTTTTTTCAATTCAAGCCATAAAATTAACACCTGAAAGTCCACAAGAATTCCTTCTTAGAACCCTTAAAAATCCTTAAAACCCCCCACGATTGAGATTCTCAAAAATTCCATTAAAATCAGACAGGTCTTCAAAAATCCAAAATATAAATCCACATCTGAGGGTCTTTAAAAATCCACGTTTGAGGGCGAGCAAAATTCCTAAATGTACTCAAACAGTTTTTGTTTTTTAATCCATGTCATACAAATCAACATCTGAGTGTCTTCGTAAATCAACATCTCAGGGTCCTTAAAAATACAAGTCTAAGGTTCAGCAAAATTCCCTAAGGTCCTTATTTTTATTTTTTTTTTAATTCAAGCTTTAAAAATTCTTTGCCATGAAAAATTTTTTTTAAAACCCCACTACTCAGGTTCTCAAAAATTCCTATAAAATCAGAGAGTGAAGGCCTTTAAAAAATTCTTCATAAATCCTCATTCTAAGGGTCCTTAAAAATGTCTGAGGGCCAGCAAAATTCCTTAAAAAACGACTTTAATGCCTTCAAAAGCCCTCAAAAAATCCTTAAAAATTCAAGAGTGAGGCTTTTCCAAAATCAGGTGAAATAAAATAGTGAAGAAAATTCACTATAGAGCCGTCCTCCGACTTGTCTATTGAGAATTATTTGAACTCTTTACTGGCTCTCCAGGTTACCTATGCTTACTTGCCCCTCAATGGCCTTCAGCTCGAAATTTGTTTGCCAACGGTTACCCCAAAACATAACCTGCTTAAATCAAAATTCCCATACCCCAAAAAAATGCCATGAAAGTCATTTAAAAAATCGAATGATATGATCTAATAATTTCTTGGCAATTTAATATTTATTATTTTTTGGAATTTCAAAAAAAAAAAACAAATGAAAATTTTCTGTTAAACGACAATCAAAGAAGAAGAAATTCCCACAATTAAACGCTGTTCGTTTAACAAAAACAAAAAACGAGAGAATGAAACAGAAATCTACTTTCCTTTGGTAAAATGATTTCTTCAACATGAAACGAATGGGGAGAGGGGGGATGGAAGACGAAAAGAAACCCAAAACACAAGAAACGGAGCAGCAACTTAAAGACCGGCGCTTAAAAACTCATCTAATTAGTGATCGCGGGCACACGATAGTCCACCTTAATTTAAACTACATTTAAGCACACCCTTTTAAATTACACCACAATCAAAATGATGCAGAAAGACATGAACGACGGACGGACAGACAGGCCATGCAACCGGAGTGTGTGTGTGTGTGGCAGTGTGTGTTTGTTTAGCATGCAGCCTGACATTAAGAACCCTACGTTTTTTTCCCCCTCAAGATGGACATGCCGGACGGACAAAGGGATTGCACGGCTCGCTGGGCTCGCAGACCTAACTTGGAGGATGGCTCCAAGGCAGTACCAGAAAGAAAAAAAAAAATAAAACAAAGAAACCCTTGGGAGTTTCTTGAGATACTGAGATTGGTTTTTGTGTAACGCAAAGTGAAAAAAAATACAGAAAAAAATAAAAAACACCAAAGCTGCGTGTGGAGTTGGCATCACCGTACGACTTGTTGGCCAGAAGTGCCAAGCGTTTGTGCCAACCAGAAAACAACAACCATTCATTGCTTGCGAACAAAACTAAAACAAAATGTTCGTGTCGATTAAAGTGCTCTGATTAAAGTCATGAAAAGTTGATCTTCACTTTGTTTCGTTTTATTTGCTGGTCTTCTTGGCCATCGTTTTTTCCTCTGCGTTTTTTGAGGGGGATCTTCCAACGTCTGCTCCTCGTCTCGTACCGAGTGTGTGTGTAAAGTCAATCACACCATCCATTGCCGACCAGACACTGAACAGACGAGTAGAAGCCCAGTTAAAAAAGTGAAGAAAGTCTTGAAGTCGGGCGGGGCCGACTTTATGATACCCTACACCACTTTGCTAATTTAGTAGAGCTCCGCATAACAATTAAAAGTTTTTATGGGAGAATTCAATCATACACGCTATTATAGTTTAAAGTTCAAAGGACTAAATATGCCGAAGCATTTGTATCTTTTAAATTCGGACTTGTATTGCCCATTTGGTGCACAATTATTTGAAATCGAATAAAAATATATATGGGAGCTATATCCAAATCGGAACCGATCTCGATAAAATTTGGCAAAGATATTTCTGAGCTGTATTTGATATATTTCCCTGAATATCGTTGTTACGGAGTGCATATTACGGCTGTGGGTAACAAATGTAACAAATCGGATGAATAATATATATGGAAGCTATAGCTATATCTGAACCGATCTTCACCAAATTTGACATACTAGCTTCTAGGCTCAATTCGGTCGTAAGTGCCAAATTTCATCCCATTTGGGCAAATATTAGACGTTTGGTGCACAATAAAAGGTAAATCGGACGAAGTTATATATGGGAGCTATATCCAAATCTGAACCGATCTCGATAAAATTTAGCCACTGTATTTCTGAGCTGTATTTGATATATTTCCCCAAATATTGTTGTTACAGAATGCATATTACGGCTGCGGAGGACGAAAATAACAAATCGGATGAACAATATATATGGGAGCTATAGCTATATCTGAACCGATTTCGATGAAATTTGGCATACTTATTTTCAGGTTCAATCTGATCGTACGTGCAAAATTCCACACAATTCGGACTGATATTACACGTTTGGTGCACAATAAAAGGCAAATCGGACGAAGATATATATGGGAGCTATATCTAAATTTTGACCGATTATCTCCAATTTCAATACTATTCGTCCTTGGGCCAAACAAATGATTTGTGCAAAATTTCATCTGGATAGGGCCATAAATGCGAACAGTACTTTGTTTACAAAAATACATGGACTGACGGACAGACGGACGGACATGCAAAATCGACTCAGAATGTGATTCCTAGCAGATCATCAAAAGGAACTATGGGTCTATCTCGTTTCCTTTTGCCTGTTACAAACAAATGCACAATGACATAATACCCTGACCACCTTGTGGTGTAGGGTATAAAAATCGCCAATGTTTGTTTTAACTTTAGTTAACAACAAAAAACCCAACAACAACAGCAACAGCAATAATGGAAAAACGAGCATTTAAACTCCTAACTAAATGGTTCACGCAGTCCTCTCCGTCCGTCCGTCCATGGCCAAATGAAAAACGCATTACTTTGGCAGTGTTGTTGCTATCATTTGATGCTGTATTAAGTGAACAACATCGACCTCATGTTTTCAACTTGGCGAAGACGTTCGCTCAGCCAAAAGCAAATGAAACGAAACGCAAAGCCAGGCCAGAGCAGAGCAAAAAAAATAAATCGGTTCATTGCAATTTGTGTTACACTTGATCTTAAAGGTCAACATGTAGTGTTTATTTTATAGTATTGTTTTATTTTTCATAGCATTTTTTTCTCCTTCCTTTTTTTTGCAGAGCATTGTCTGAATGACCGGCGATTGGATGATTTTTTTTTTCTTCGCCTGAACATTTTACCACTGGGAATTACATTTATATGGTCAGTTATTGGTTGGAGGTGGTAAATATTGTGATGGGGGAAAGGCTCAATAAGCTAGGGAAACCAAGGCGGATTTTTGGAGTGGAATTTCCAAAGGATCTATTTGGGAAAAATCTCACAAGGAGATTTTTAACAAATTTGTTAAACTATATTTTAAAAAAAAAAAATTTACTAGGACCATAGAGGATGTTCCAAAAAAAAAACTTTTATAAATATTCAAGCCACAAAAATTCCTTCCTCATTTTTCCTTGAAAAATTTTAAAACTCCACGATTGAGGTTCTCAAAAAGTCCTATACCAGAGAGTGAAGGTCTTCAAAGAAATATTTTTTAATCCAAAATCCTTTAGAAAAATGACCTCTAATAGTCCTTCAAAAATATTCTTTAAAAAATCCACGCCTATTGCTTTGTTGGTCCCTTGGAAAAATGTCCTCTAATAGTCCTTCAAAAATATTCTTTAAAAAATCCACGCCTATTGCTTTGTTGGTCCCTTAGAAAAATGTCCTCTAATAGTCCTTCAAAAATATTCTTTAAAAAATCCACGCCTATTGCTTTGTTGGTCCTTTAGAAAAATGTCCTCTAATAGTCCTTCAAAAATATTCTTTAAAAAATCCACGCCTATTGCTTTGTTGGTCCTTTGGAAAAATGTCCTCTAATAAATAGTCCTTCAAAAATATTCTTTAAAAAATCCACGGCTATTGCTTTGTTGGTCCTTTGGAAAAATGTCCTCTAATAGTCCTTCAAAAATATTCTTTAACAAATCCACGCCTATTGCTTTGTTGGTCCTTTGGAAAAATGTCCTCTAATAAGTAGTCCTTCAAAAATATTCTTTAAAAAAATCCACGCCTATTGCTTTGTTGGTCCTTTGGAAATATATCCTCTAATAGTCCTTCAAAAATATTCTTTAAAAAATCCACGCCTATTGCTTTGTTGGTCCCTTGGAAAAATGTCCTCTAATAGTCCTTCAAAAATATTCTTTAAAAAATCCACGCCTATTGCTTTGTTGGTTCTTTGGAAAAATATCCTCTAATAAGTAGTCCTTAAAAAAATATTCTTTAAAAAATCCACGCCTATTGCTTTGTTGGTCCCTTGGAAAAATGTCCTCTAATAGTCCTTCAAAAATATTCTTTAAAAAATCCACGCCTATTGCTTTGTTGATCCTTTAGAAAAATGTCCTCTAATAAATAGTCCTTCCAAAATATTCTTTGCTTTGTTGGTCCTTTGGAAAAATGTCCTCTAATAAGTAGTCCTTCAAAAATATTCTTTAAAAAATCCACGCCTATTGCTTTGTTGGTCCTTTTGGAAAAATGTCCTCTAATAAGTAGTCCTTCAAAAATATTCTTAAAAAAATCAACGCCTATTGCTTTGTTGGTCCTTTTTGAAAAATGTCCTCTAATAGTCCTTCAAAAATATTCTTTGAGAAATGCAGGCCTATTGCTTTGTTAGTCCTTTGGAAAAATGTCCTCTAATAGTCCTTCAAAAATATTCTTTAAAAAATCCACGCCTATTGCTTTGTTGGTCCCTTAGAAAAATGTCCTCTAATAGTCCTTCCAAAATATTCTTTAAAAAATCCACGCCTATTGCTTTGTTGGTCCCTTAGAAAAATGTCCTCTAATAGTCCTTCAAAATATTCTTAAAAAATCCACGCCTATTGCTTTGTTGGTCCCTTGGAAAAATGTCCTCTAATAGTCCTTCAAAAATATTCTTTAAAAAATACACGCCTATTGCTTTGTTGGTCCTTTGGAAAAATGTCCTCTAAGAGTCCTTCAAAATATTCGTTAAAAAATCCACGCCTATTGCTTTGTGGGTCCCTTGGAAAAATATCCTCTAATAGTCCTTCAAAAATATTCTTTAAAAAATCCACGCCTATTGCTTTGTTGGTCCTTTGGAAAAAATGTCCTCTAATAGTCCTTCAAAAATATTCTTTAAAAAAATCCACGCCTATTGCTTTGTTGGTCCCTTGGAAAAATGTCCTCTAATAGTCCTTCAAAAATATTCTTTAAAAAATCCACGCCTATTGCTTTGTTGGTCCTTTGGAAAAATGTCCTCTAATAGTCCTTCAAAAATATTCTTTAAAAAATCCACGCCTATTGCTTTGTTGGTCCTTTGGAAAAATGTCCTCTAATAGTCCTTCAAAAATATTCTATAAAAAAAATACACATCAAAGGGCCCTTAAAATGGCCGAGGGTCAGCAAAATTCCTTAAAACCGACTTTCTTGCTTTCAAAAGTCTCCAAAAAATCCTTAAAACTTCAAAAGAGAGGCTTCTCCACAATCAGTAGAAATCCAAGGGTGGGGGTTCTCAAAAATTCCCCGTCTTGTCTAGGGAAAATCATTTCAACTAATCACCAGCCATCCACCATGAAAATCATCATCTAATTGAAAGTCTCATCTAATTATACCGATTTCTATAAATATTTTCCAAGGAACCAAAAAGATCGATAAGGAAGTGAGACCAAAATGAATTTTTATACCCTACAACACTATGGGAATTTTTTAAAAATATTATTTAAAACGGCTAAGAGAGGGTAAATTTTTTAAAAACTATTATTTTGCAAGGCCAACAGATCGGGGATTTAAATAAAAAAAAATTGGATGACCAACAAAACGTGAGTTTTTTTAAAAATATTTTTTTGAATGTCCAAACGAATCTTAATTTTTTAAAAAATACATTTTGAAGGTTCATCAGAAGGTTAATTATTTAACCATTATTTTTTAAATGGTTAGCAGAACTTGAATCTTTTATAAAATATTTTTTTGACAGATCAGTCAAAAGTGAATCTAAAATGATTTTTTTTTTGGATGGTCAACTGAACTTGGATTTTTTAAAAAATAACTTTTTGGTTTGTCAACAGAACCTAGAGTTTTTATACCCTGCAACACTATGTGTTGGGGGTATTATAAGTTTAATTGAGCCAAAAATTATGTAACGCCTCAAAATATTGGTTTCCCACATAGCAAAGTATATATGGATCTACCTATCACGCCGAGCTGAGTCGATCTAGGTATGTATGTCCTTCCCTCCGTCTGTTAATTTGTAATCATGCTACAGGTCGCAATTACGGCCCGATTCTCACGAAATTGAAAATGTAGGTGGGGTTAGGGTCAGAATAGAACCCAATTGCTTTTCGAGATGATCGCATAATATTTAGGGGTTGAAATGGATCAAAGACTGAAAAAATCCTGATTTTGCCGTTGCTCTTCAAGTCGCAATTATGGACCAATCATAGCGGAAGTTAGCATGAGGCTAGATCTTAGGGCTGGGCAGAAGCTTTCCAATTTTTATGGTCATCGGGTTATATTTAGTGGGTGGAATAGACCATAACATTTGTGATAAATAAAAGTCAAATTATCCATTAAACCGCGAATGTTTTTAATTCCGGCGAAATCACAAATAGACGAACAGGTCAATTCTGACCATTACGTAGATGCCGATAGTAAAAATATCGAATATATATGGCGAAATATATACAATGTATGTATACAAAGGAAGGGGATGTTAGTTAGAATGCTTATATCTCAAGAGTGGCTGGACGAATTTTGAAAAATTTTGTCAATTCAATTCACTCTTTGCATGAATGGATAAAATCTAAAAAAATCGCATAAAAGACACCAATAATGATTTAAATATAGATTTTTTAATATTTTGTGAAATTTTCTTATTTTTTCATATTTTTTATTGCATGCAATTAAAAAATATTTTCTAAGGGATCAGAGTGAATTTTTTTTTAAATTTATTCAAAAGGATCTACGTGGTTTTTTAAAAAAATACATCCAAAAGGATGAACCTGGATTTTTTAGATAAATTTCAAAGGCTTAACGTGTTTTTTTTTTTTTTCTCCACCTGCCTACACGTACCTCTTATGATTTTTTGGTGAACTTTCACATTGGCTTCATGTATGTCGGAGCACAAAGTTCTTCGTGGCAATAACTTTGAACGTCTGTCTTTCATTTGCTGATGTTAAATTTATTAAAAGTCCATACGAAATCTCGGTCAAATGTTATTTTCTGGCCCGATATATCAGAAGAGTACACATGAAATATCATAAAACGCACACACCGAAGACAATTGTTCGATTTTTTTTAACATTTCTAGATATTTTCAAAAAGATTGCATTTCAATTTCTCTCATCAACGTCATCGTCGTAATTTTCTTCGATTCACATTGGACATGAGCTACATAAATGTTCTGCTCCATTACAGGTTGCTTATCAAATATTATTATCATCGAGGAATTGTGACGAGAGACGAGTGTATGTGTTCGGGGGTCATCTTCATTGGTTTGCAGTTATTTTGAATCCTTTTGGCTGGCTTTAATTGTCGAGTCTTTTTTAGCTTTCGCTTTGCCTTAAATATTCCACACGAATTGATATCAGAAACATTTATGGGCATTTTACTGCGTTTGCTTGTCTGGTTGTTTTTTTTTAGTATTTTGTCAATATTGTCCTGCGTTCATTTGACATAAAATATTAAATTATGGCATTTATCATCATCAACCAATCAAAATGCAATTCGAAACCTTTTCGTTTCTTTGCTGGTAAATTTCGGATGGCATAGCTAGCTGAAGGGGTGCCATCACCACCCGTGGATTTTTGATTATCTGCTGAGGCAACAAAGTCAAGTTACATTGGTGAGAATGGAAATTGGATCCTGGACATGCTCTGGAGACTAGTTTAGCCTTATTGAGCTAAGATGGAGGAAATGCGGGAATACTTCAGATCTTATAGACGTTTATAACTTTGTTAATGGACTTAGGGGACTAACAAAAATGGTCTTCATACAAGAAATTTCCAAAAATTACCCGGGCATATTTACGAACCCCGGCAATATCAATTTTAAAATAATTTGAAAAAATTAAAGAAAAAAAATATATATACACAGGGTGAGATGAAAAAAATGCAACCGACTTCAGACTGCTGTCATTTCAAAGCCATTCGTCCGACAGTTGTTAAAATTATTCTATTGACAGCTCATTATATTGTTTACAAGCGTACAAAAGCATTTTGGTGAGAATTTTCCAGAACTCAAGTTATTCGTGATGGAATTCAAGCGTGGTAGTGTGAGTTTTTTAAATTTGGCTGGAAAACCACAAGTGGCTATCGTCAGAGCACTCCAGCATTTAAATGTAAGGAAATCTTTTGTGTCTCGTACCATCGCTCGTTACCGACGTCAAGGAAGTGGACGGAAGAAAACAGCAACATCAGCAGAAATGCTTCGAAAAGTAAAGAAGAGACTTGATCGAAACCCGCGTTGCAGTGGCCGGAAAATTGCTCGTTAGCTAAACATATCGAAATATTCCAGTCGGCAAATATTAGGAAATGAGCTCGGGGTAAAGCCAGAGAACTTACATTGCAACAGGAAGAAAATAGACTCAAAAGAGCTGAAGAGCTGCTTCGCTTGGCCACCACCTAAAGTGGTAAACTGCCGAATTTGGTTTTCTCCGATCTCCGATGAGAAAACATTCGTTGTCCAGCAGTTTGTAAACAAACAAAATGATCGTGTTTACTTGCCAAAGAGGTCAGCTGAAAATGAGTACCTTCGGTTGGCCACCAGATCTGAAACATGGCTCGTGTGCTGAACACATGGCAATACTCCAAGCGTCAAATATTGAAAAATGAGCTCGGGCAAATGCCATTGAAATTCCAAAAAGTGAAAAAGCTTACACCACATCAGAAATAAAATAGACTCAAAAGAGCTAAAGAGTTGCTTCGCTTGGGCGAAAGTGGCGAACTGCCGAATTTGGTTTTCTCCGATCACCGATGAGAAAACATTCGTTGTCCAGCAGTTTGTAAACAAACAAAATGATCGTGTTTACTTGCCAAGAGGTCAGCTGAAAATGTGCACCTTCGGTTGGCCACCAGAACTTAAGCCCCGGCCATGGTGATTGTGTGGGCCGCCATAACAGCCGATGGTCGCTCTTCGCTCGTATTAATCGACTGTGGCATCAGAATAAATGCCGAATGTTATCGTGAAAATATTCTGGAGCGTGTATTAAAGACTTGGGCACGCAAACATTTTGGCTGTTTGGACATTCCAACAGGACTCAGCACCAGCATCACACTCAGCACGCGCCATCCAAGAATGGTTACAAAATTATGCGCTGGTAATAAAGCGAGGAACCTCCTTTATTACCAGCGCATAATGGCTACCAAAATCACCGGATACCAATCCTTTGGACTATTGTGTCTAGGGTATTTTGGAAAGCAAGGTTGCCACCAAAAAAATACCAAAGAGTCGTCGATCACCTCAAGCAAGCGCTTCGCCGGGAATGAGCAAAAACACCGCAGAGCAACATTCGGACAGCGTGTGACGGTTTCATTGACCGTTTGAAGGCTATAATTTCTGCCAAAGGTGACCAAATCGAACATATCTAAACTTCTTCTGAAATTTGAAGTTATTTCCGACAATTTTTGCTTTAATTCAATAAAATTTGAAAAAAAATGTAAAAATTATGGTATTTGATTTTTTTGCAGTTGTTTTTATCTCACCCTGTATATTTATACTACTCTAGAAAGCTCTCCCTATATTGATAATATTGAAATAACATAAATTCTGGTAAAATGAAAAAATATATATATTTAATTTAAAAATTTTACGATTTCTGCTCAAGAGTTCTTTGAAAAAGAATCTATCCAAGAAGTCCTGTCCAGTCCAATTTTATATAAATTAGAAAAAAATCAGGCAATCCTTTTCAGGAAGGCGTGGTAAAATCTTTCCTTAAAATCTTCGGTCATATGCGTTATATAATCTTATCATATCTTTCAAAGGATACAGGACTATTGACTTTGAAATCCTTCAGAATATTTTTGTCCGAAAACCATGAAGGTCTGGTACAAATATTCTTAAAATCCCCAATTTTTTGGGGGTACCTATTTGTGGAGATGCAATTTTTTTTCCAAAATCTAAAAAAATAACCTTCGGAACTGGTCGGGAGGTCCTGCAATAATATTTTATTTGAAAATTTACGATACTTAACCAGTAAAGAAAGTCCTAAATTCGGGCGGGGCCGAATTTATGATACCCTACACAGCTTTGCTAATTTAGTAGAGCTCCGCATAACAAGTAAAATTTTATTTGGGAGAATTCAATCATACACTCTCTGATTATAATTATAATTTAAAGTTCAAAGGACTAAATATGCCGAAGAAGTTGTATCTTTTAAATTCGGACTTGTATTACCCATTTGGTGCAAAATTAATTTGAAATCAGATAAAGATATATATGGGAGCTATATCCAAATCTGAACAGATTTTGATAAAATTTGGCAAAGATATTTCTGAGCTGTATTTGATATATTTCCCTGAATATCGTTGTTACGGAGTGCATATTACGGCTGTGGGTAGCAAATATAACAAATCGGACGAACAATATATATGACAGCTATAGCTATATCTGAACCAATCTTCACAAAATTTGACACACTAGCTTCTAGACTCAATTCGATCGTAAGTGCCAAAGGTCATATCATTTGGACAATTATTAGACGTTTGGTGCACAATATACGGTAAATCGGACGAAGTTATATATGGGAGCTATATCCAAATCTGAACCGATCTCGATAAAATTTAGCAAAGGTATTTCTGAGCTACATTTGATATATTTCCCCAAATATTGTTGTTACCGAGTGCATATTACGGCTGCGGAGGACAAAAATAACAAATCGGATGAACAATATATATCGGAGCTACAGCTATATCTGAACCGATTTCGATCAAATTTGGCATACTTATTTTGAGGCCTAATTTGGTTGTGTGTGCAAAATTCCATACTATTCGGGCTGATATTACACGTTTGGTGCACAATAAAAAGCAAATCGGACGAAGATATATGTGGGAGCTGTACCTAAATTGTTACCGATTATCTCCAATTTCAATAGGATTTGTCCTTGGGCCAAACAAATGTTGTTTGGAAAATTTCATCTTAATCGAATAATAAATGCGAATAATAAATGCGATACATGGACAGACGGACGGACGGACGGACTGACGTGCATAAATCAACTCAGAAAGTGATTCTATGCAGATCATCAAAAGGAACTATGCATCTATCTCGCTTCCTTCTCCATGTTACAAACAAATTTCGATTTCTGCTCAAGAGTTCGTTGAAAAAAAAAAAAATCTCTCAAAAATAATAAATTTTATCCAAGAGGTCCTATCCAGTTAAATTTTATAAAAATTAGAAAAAATCCATACATATTTTCAGGCAATCCTTTTCAGGAAGGCGTGATAAAAACATTACTTAAAATCTACGGTTATATGCGTTATATAACCTTATCATATCAGGACTTTTGATTTTGCAGTCCTTCAAAACGTTTTCTTCCGAAAACCATGAAGGTCTTGGTACAAATATTCTTAAAACCCCCAAATTTTTTGGGCGTACCGATTCGTGGAGCTGCAATTTTTTTTTCCGAAATTTAAAAAAAGTTAGCACCGCAACTCGCCGGGTGATCCTGGAATAATATTTTATTTGAAAATTCACGATACTTAAAAATGTTAAACCAAATCAGATGCCCCATTCCAGAATTATTCTCAGCAAGTCCAGGGAAATACATTCCCCAACTAAACCTCAACCAGGTACCACTTCTCAAACCCAAAAAATATGTCCACACCTCTGCTGCCTCACTCAGTCAATATTGTCCCACCAAAACCTTTTCTCACAAACCAATTGTTCTTCATTTAAATCGACAACAATTTAACAAACAGTTCATGGTGTAATTCCAAAAAACAAGGCAGGACGGGAAGAGAAGAGAAGAGAAGAAAAAAAGTTATGTTCTAATAAGCCGCCTCATAATGGCCAACAAGTTAAGTCAATATTTGACAAGACCATGTTTTAGCTCAACTTCTACAATTCACTGACCACAACAACAACAGCAACAACATTTTTGGTTTTGAATGATTTTTGGCTTGTTGACTAGTTTGATGTTAGGCCATGTTCGACTTGGCCTAAACTAACAGAGAGAAAAAAAATCATCTCTTGTTTTTTTTCCTTCAAAGTATTGACCAACAAGCTGTTCCTTAACTGTTGTTGATCATAATGCCACAATTTGTGTTGTTGTTGTTGTTGTTGTTATTCTTGTAGTTGTTGTGGTCTTCCATTTGTAGCACTTCTAGGTATGCCTCAGTTTAGTTGTTTAATAGGGCCATTAGTTGGGGTGGGGGGTGCCAAAACACAAATGTTGTTGTTTACCCTTGGCGGGAGTTTTGTTCCTTCTTTTCTTTGCAACTCTTTTCAAAGGAGCATCACTGCTTAAAGGCCATGTTTGCGCAGCGTTGGCCTTTGATGGTGTTGCGTTAAAAAGGGCCGCATTCTATTTACCATTAATTTAACATAATAATGAGATGAAAATCATGGCATGGCCTAGTGTTGAGATTGAGGTAACAGGGGCTTGTTAGTCGATGGGCGCGAGTTGGTGGCGGGACAAAAAAAAAATAAAGAGTGGAGGACATGAACGATTTAATTAAATGCTACGAGAATCCATTAACGAAATGGCATGACCAGTGGCAGAGGAAGGTGTAGGAGGAGGGGATTTAAGGTTGAAAATATTTAGAAGGTGATCAAGAGGTTTATAATCGAGGAAGAATGTTATCATATTTTATAAGAAAGCGAACTAAAAATATATGTTGGAAAATAAAAAAAAATATATATTTTTTTAAAGTGAAATGACTGAGAATCAAGGCCCAGATGAAACGGCAGAAGCTAGAATTTTGGAAATTCGTACTAAAAGGAAAAATTACTAAAATGTACTAAAAAATTGAATACATTGTATTGTACAAACTAACTGAGTTAGTATTCTAAATTTTGAGAATGAGAGTCATCAGTCATCCGATTTTTTGGAAATTCGAACTCTAAGGTTACTAAAAGTTCTAAAATGGTACTAAATTTTTAAAATTGTACCATTTGGGATTATGTAAACGGATAGCGTAAAAACTGGAAATTTGGTATGAGAATCAAGTTCGGAAAGAAAGTTTGATATATGAAGTTGGTTTGGAAATGTGTACTAAGTGTGCGAACTGTACTAAAAGGTACTAAATTTCGAAAAGTTGCGTTTAGGGTCAACGAAATTTTAAATATATTTTTTTTTTGGCTCCCTGTTAGTGGCAGGTTTGTGATAAACATGGTTTTGGAAATATGTACTATAAGTGCAAGAAAAGTACAAATAGTACTATATTTGGTACTATTTGGTATTGGGTGAACAGATAGTTTTGAATCTAAAATTTTGGTTATTAGGGTCGTTGCTTGTGAAATAAGTTAACATATTAAGATTGTTTTGGAAGTTTATACTACAATTGTACTAAAAGTACTAAAGGGTACTATTTTTGCCATTGGGTGATGGGATAGAGATACAATTCTGAAATTTGATATTTAGATTAGTAATGGTATCTGCGTTCTAGATTTGGCGGTGGTTTTGAAATTTTGTACTATATTTGTACGAAAAGTACTAAATGGTACCATTTTTGGCATTGGGTGAGGGGATAGGGATACAATTCTGAAATTTGATATTTAGATTACTAATGGTAACTGTATTTGAGATTTGGCGGTGGTTTTGAAATTTTGTACTATATTTGTACGAAAAGTACTAAGTGGTACCAAATTTCGTATTGGGTGAAGAGATAGGGCTGGAATCCTCTGATATTGAGGTCTCTCTTGATATTTGTGATTGAGATTTGGTGGTAGCTTTTGAAAATGTGTACTAGTACGAAAAGTACTAAATTTAAATTTTGGAAATTTGTACTGTATTTGCACGAAAAGTACTAAATGGTACCAAATTTGGTATTGGGTGAAGATATAGGGCTGGAATCCTCATATTTGAGATCCCTCTTGATATTTTGGATTGAGATTTGGTGGTGGTTTTGAAAATGTGTACTAGTACGAAAAGTACTAAATTTATTATTGGGTGTAGGAATAGAGCTGAGGTTCTGAAATTTGATAACAATTTATTTTTTACAATTGTGTTGGTGAGCACACAGATATCCCATTGAATACTCTTTGCCTAGCCTTGATTTGAAACCAAATCAGATGCCCCGTTTCAGAATTATTCTAAGTAGGTCCAGGGAAATATATATGGCGGGAATCCTCATAGATGTTACTGTTGGTGTCTGTTTTTGTACGAATAGAACTAAGTGACACTAAATTGGGTATTGAGTGAAGGGATAAAACTGGAATCCTGAAATTTGAGATTGAGGTCTCTCTTGGTATCTGGGATTGAGATTTGGCGGAGGTTTTGGAAATGTGTTCTATAATTGAAATAGTTTTGGCCAAAAAAAAATTGGAAGTGGGTCCATTGGCTATGGTTTTACTAATACCCACCTCGGTAACCTTCAAAATGAAAATGAGTACAAACAACTAAAAAAAGCAGCTAAACCTTTAAAATCCTCCACCAAAAAACCCTCCACACCCTCCATTAAAAAAGCAGCTAAACGTTTAATACCCTCCACCCTTTTGAAGAAACTTGAAAAATGTCCAAAAAATTGTCCAAAAAAATTCCCACGAAAAATACGCTCAAAGTAAACAGTTATACGAGGGTTATGCGAAGCCATCAAAAAAGCAGCTAAACGCTTAATACCCTCCATCCTTTTTAAGAAACTTGGAAAATGTCCAAAAAGTTCCCTCGAAAAATACACTCAAAGTAAAACTGTTATGCCAAGACGTGGTCCTGCATATAATATAATTTTTTGCCTTAGGCTGTAGTACCCATTACGAACTTTAAATACGAAATTAGGAACAATTCTGTTGAGTATTGTCGCTAATATCATCAAATTTGAAACAATCCCGGCGAATAATGTTGCTAATATCATTAAAATTGCGAATAAATGGAGCTAAAAACGTGGATCTGCATAGACAATTTTCGTCGTAGGTTGTAGTACGAGCTTCAAAGTTTACATGCGAAATTTGAAATAATTCCGGTCAAAAATTTCGCTATAATTATCAAATACCGAATAATGGAGGCGGGGTACCATTGTATGGAGGCTATACGATATCGTATAGCTATATAGACAATTACCTTCCGGGGGTTTTCCAAAGGAACTCCTTGTGTGGATTTTCAGACAATTTCATTAAAGGTTTCGGTTAAAATCATCAAAATATCGAAGATCAGGGGGTACCGTTTTATGGGGGATATACGATATCGTGGACCTATATAGACAATAGTCTTCCAGGGGGTAAAGTACTCAGAAGGAACTCTTTGTGCGGATTTTCAGACAATCATCGAAATACCGAATATCGGAAATTATCGTTATATAGGGGATATACGATATCTTCCAACTTGACCTTCCTGCAGACAAGAGTGCAAAATGTTGACTTTGAATCATTTTTTCTTAGGGGCCTATGATCGGAAAAATGTTAAAATTATTTTTGAGGGACCTAAAAATTTAGATCTTTTTAAGGAATATTTTTCAAGGAGCAACATATGAGGTTAATGCAGATTTCTGTTATGCTATCATTTTTTATGAGAAAGGGAACTACAAATATATGTTTGGAAAATAAAAAAAAAAAATTAAAGAGAGAATCTGAGAATCAACGCCTAGATGAAACGGCTGAAATTTCGTACTAAAAGGAAAAATATATCCCATCTTCGAACTTGACCATTCTGGGGACAAGAGTGCAAAATTTTTAGCTTTAAATTATTTTTTCTTAGGGGTCTATGGTTCGAAAAATTTTAAGAATATTTTTGAGGAACCTAAAGACTTACGATTTTTTTTTTAATATTTTTTAAGGAGCAACATATGAGGTTAATGGAGGTTTCTGTTATAAATCTTTATGGGTTTTCTATAGTAATTTTATAAAATATTTTATTGGGCCAGTAGTTTTCGAATCCAAACTCACCTTCCCCTCTCAATGCGCAATACTCAAAAATTACAAAATTCTTGCCAAAATTTTAATATTCTCCTTTCCTTTCTAATTGTTCTCCATCACGCTCACTGAACAACATCTTGATCTCTTTAATTCCATATCAATACCCAAGTGATATGAACTTTTTGATTTGTACCCATTCAACTCTATTTGATGCACCGCCATTATGCAGTCATTGTTCGAATTCTCGTATTTACCATGCAATGGTCAAAAGAACCGGGCGGCCGGTTTGTGATTCTTCAAATGAAGCTGTTCCACGCTTCGATGTTCCGGTCTTAGATGCATTTAAGCCTTTCTGGCTTATTGTTGGTGGCAAATGGTTTCAAAGTGCCATTAACCACGTAAACATTAATTTAACAAGGAAAAACACACACACACATAAACGTAACGCAATGCCGTGCCCTACCCCGCTCCCTCTCCCCCTACACATAGTTCTCTAACTTGTATTTGCTATGGAAATTGAGAAATAAACAGCAACAAGATCAACAACATCACAAAACATCAATTGCTGCAGTGGAGGAAGGAAATTCTTCTTCTAGTTCCAAGTATAGCTCTGAAACGCTATTACATCATTTACATGAGTTTGAGTTCGGTGCTGGGTTCGTTTGTTCTCAGCCCAACGCGCCTTTGCTCATCTCCCATTTTAGGCCAACAATTTATGTTTACAGAACAAACGAGTTAATAAACATTGATCTGAAATGACCATGTCTTGAGAGAATGGCCTTAAAGATGCCGCTTCTATTTTCTATTTTCTGGTTTTGTTTTGTTTTTTTTTTTATTTTTTGTTTGAGAACAAGGAACGGTGTAAACCATAACGCTTAGACCCATGCCGCCCTCCAACCACCACCTTCGCAAAGTTGATTCATTTCCCATATACCAATATTCTAATAAAATAGAAAAATATTTATGATTGCATGGTGTGGGATTCAGGTGAAAACCGGGAATACACTTATACAAGTTGGAGGATAAAGTGTGTCTGAAATATAGAAGATCCTTAAAAAAATCTGGAAATCTGCCTTCTACATATTCTGCAAAATTGTATTCTTGAATACAAGGTCCCTGTTCGCATTGAAATTATTGTTTCCACAACAGCGATAATTTGTTTTTATACCCTCAGCCATATGGCTGGAGAGGGTATATATCATTTGACCCGGCCAAAACCTGCCTCATCGAAGTAACGGGATTAGACCATAGGTCTCATTGGACCAAATCCGTTTCAAGACATTTGGAGTCGATCTAGCGATGTCCGTCCATCTGTCTGTCTGGCTGGCTGATACCCACGATAACTCGTGAAGGGGGTATCCGAACTTGGTACATCGTAATATTATTATCAAACTTAGATCAAGTTCGGAAACGGACAATAACGGTTCACACCTTCTAGTATATCCCCCACAAAAGTTTAAAATTTTCAAAAAAAAAAAAAAATTTATTGCAAATTCAAACCTAATATTTGCAGCAGTGCTAGGTCAGGTGCAAAATTGACAATATCTGTCCATCAAGTACCTCCCCCATAGGGTCAACATTTTGAATAATTATAACTTTTATAAAATGTGATGTAGGAGTCCGATTCTCTTTAAATTGCACACATCACAATATTTTTATTAGCCCAAGATCTGGCATGAGATGGTATGGTGCCTTCCTTCTTGTACCTCCCCCACAAAAGGTCGAAATTTCCAAAAAATAGATTTTCTGCACAGAAAGAGAAACGATAATCAGATTTTGCTCCAAATTTGCAAATCCTAATATTCGCGTTAGTGCTAGATCAGGTGCGAAAATGGACAATATCGATCCACTCCATGAAGAACCTTCCTCACAATTAATAAATAATAATTTGTATAATTTCAGCTCTTATGAACTGTGATGTAAGGGTCCGATTGTCTTCAAATTTCACACATCTCAGTACAATGTCTGGTCTTAAGGTGATATACATCGGACCATTCCTTCGATCCCCTCGAAGGGTTAAAAGTTTGAATATCCATGAAGCTCATAAAACGCGAAATTACAATCCGATTTCATTCAGACTTGGTACATCTCAATATTTCAACCAACGAAAGATCTGTTTTAAATAAAGTAGAGATCGGACCATTTCTTTTGGTAACTCTCCCACATAGGGTCAACTTCTTGAATAATCAAAGCTATTATAAAATTCGAAATATGCACCCGGTTCTCTTCATAATTCACACATGTCATTATTTCTACTAACACAAGATCTGCTGTGAAGAAGGGACATATATGTCCACTCTTGCTAGTAACCACAAAGTATATATTCCTGATCAGCATGAAATTCTATGTCGATTTAGCCATGTCCGTCCGTCTGTCCTTCTATCCGCCTGTGGAAATCACCCTAGCTTCCGAACGAAATGAAGTAGGTTGATAAAATTTTACTCAAATATGTATTATGTCTGCAGGACTTTTGGTATTGGAAATGGGCCATGTAGGTCCACGTCTTCGTAGAGCCCCCATATAACGGTACCTCCCGATATTCGGTATTTTGATGATTTTAGCGAATTTATTCACCGAAAATGTATCAAATTTGGTTTTTTAAGTTCATAATGTATACTACAGCTTAAGACAGAAAATTGTCTGTGCAGGTCCACGCCTTCGTATAGCCCCCATATAAGGGTACCTCCCGATATTCGGTATTTTGATGATTTTAGCGATACTTTTCACCGGAATTGTTTCAAATTTGGCATTTGAATTTCGTAATGGAAAATTGTCTTTGCAGGTCCACGTCTTCGTATAGCCCCCATATAACGGTACCTCCTAATATTCGGTATTTTAATGATTTTATGGACATTTTTCACCAGAATTGTTTCAAATTTCGTATTTGAAGTTCGTAATAAATACTGCAGCCTATGACAGAAAATTGTCTGCGCAGGTCCACGTCTTCGTAGAGCCCCTATATAATGGTACCTCCCGATATTCGGTATTTTAATGATTTTATAGACATTTTTTCACCAGAATTGTTTCAAATTTGGTATTTGAAGTTCGTAATAAATAATGCAGCCTATGACAGAAAATTGTCTGCGCAGGTCCAAGTTTTATAACCACCATGGTACCTCTCTATATTCGGCTATATCACCCTATATTCGGTGATTTTAGCTACAGATTGATTATAAACAGATTTCTTATTCAAGTTTAGCATTTGAATATTGTAATAGCTTGTGACCAAAAGTTGCCTATGCAGGTCCACGTCGGCGTATAGACCCTAATATACGGCTACATTCGATATTTTTAAGATTTTAAAAGAATTTTTAACGGATTTTATTTTTTTTTTTTTAAATTGTTAAATTTGTACCAATTGGTGGAGAGCACTCAAAGTTCGGCCCGGCCGACCTTAAAGGTTTTTTATTTGTGTTTTTTTTGTTAACACAACTTCATAATCTGCCAAATCACCTTCTAGACTATTTTAAAACAAAACAAAACAAAAATATGTTACAAACAATTGTTTCACTCAGAATATACTTCTCAGGCAGAGCTATCATTAAAATGTAACGCTCCAACAAGTTTGAATATAGAAAAACAACTACAACACAATTACAACAACTACAACAATTGGCGTAATAGAATAGATAACCGATCGATATTTTGTTCACATGTTTGAAAAATACAACTAGAGATGTGCAAAACACGCACACATGTTAACCACCTCCCCCTCATCCCACTATACCATGCCCCCACATTTTCCCCAAGATGGTCAAAATTAACTTGGGTTTTTTTGTGTGTATTTTTTTTTTTCAAAAAGGTAATATATTAAAATAACCTTTGCCAGGTTTTACTAGAGTTCTATAAACAAATCTAAAATTTACGTTTTCATGATCCGCGCCCCCCTTGGATCTCCATGCAGCCATGTGGTTAATTCTCTTGGCATGACAAACAAATCAAAGATAAACAAGTTAAAAGGCAGTAAGTTCGGTCGGGCCGAACTTTGAATGCCCTATACCATTTGGTACAAAATTAACAATTTTCAAAAAAATAAAATCCGTTAAAAATTCTGTTGAAATCTTAAAAATTCAGAATGTAGCCGTAAATTAGGGTCTATATGACGACGTAGACCTACATAGGCAACTTTTGTCACAAGCTATTACAATATTCAAAGGCGAAACTTGAATAAAAAATTTGCTTATAATGTAGCTAAAATCATCAAAATACCGAATATAGGGAGGTACCATGGGGGTTATAAAACGTGGACCTGCACAGACAATTTTCTGTCATATGCTGTAGTATCCATTACGAACTTCAAATGCGAAATTTGAAAGAGTTCCGGTAAATAACGTCTCTAAAATCATCAAAATACCCAATATCGGAGATATCGTTATATGGGGGCTATACGAAGAAGTTGACCCGCACAGACAATTTTCTGTCATAGGCTGTAGTATCCAATACAAACTTCAAATGCGAAATTTGAAATAGTTCCGGCGAATGACGTCTCTAAAATCATCAAAATACCCAATATCGGAGGTACAGTTATATGGGGGCTATAGGAAGACGTGGATCTACATGGCTCATGTTCTGCCTCAGGATGTAGTATCCGTTACGAACTTCAAATACCAAAATTGAAACAATTCCGGTAAATAATGTCACTAAAAGCATCCAAATACCGAATATCGGGAGGTACCATTATATGGGGGCTATACGAAGACGTAGACCTACACGGCCCATTTTCAATACCAAAAGTCCTGCAGACATAATACAAATTTGAGTAAAATTTTATCAACTTACTTCATTTCGTTCGGAAGCTAGAGTGATTTCCACAGACGGACAGACGGACAGACATCGCTAAATCGACATAGAATTTTATGGGGTCTAAAATGTATATTTCGATGTGTTACAAACGGAATGACAAACTAAATATACCCCCCATGCTATGGTGGAGGGTATAAAAACTGTGCTTGATTGCATTTGAGATGTTACCTACGTTTGACTGTCTGTCAATGTTAGGGGTGCTTTACTGAAGCGTTTGACAACGAATCCACTTCAAACCAATATTGTCAGACTAATTTTGTTTTCATTTTCGTTTTCATAAAGACATCAGATTTTTCGATTTTTTTTCGTTGTCTTGGCAAAACTTTATTGTTATTGTGAACTTAACTTCCCTCGTACGACCTTGAAGCATATATATTTTCTATATGGTGACTATAATTTTCTTGGTCGTTATTGTAGTTGGTGTCGTTTTTTTGTTCGTTTTCTCAATAGACGTTATTCAACTCAAGTCAGTCAGTCACTCATTCATTCTCTGTTAGCCAGTCAGCCAACCACCCAGTCATTCATTCAGTTGGCGATTTTTTTTTTTTTTTCTTTCTGAATTCAGAATTCATTGTGGCCATTTATTCGGATGCACATACTTAGTTATATGAGGAGCAATCATTAACCATTGTTGACTGTTTGTTTGTTTGTTTGTTGGTCTTGTGAAGCTAAACCAAAGCTTAAGTATTAGATAAGTTTTATATAGAGATAGCTAGTCATTGTCGTACTTTGGGGCCATTTTTTCTCTCCGCCAACAACAACAACAACAACAGCCACAATGCAATGAATATAACAATAAACAATTGCATTTTCTGTGTCACAGAAAATCACACAAGCGACCAATTATAATTAAATACTTTGTGGAGGAAATTTTTTTTAAAATTCTTAATTTTTATTTGGTTTTGAATTGAATTCTATTTGAATTTACAAGAAATAGAATTAAAGACCGTTGAAAATAATTCATAGAATCAAAATGAATAAAAAAATTATAATAATACTAATCATAAATTATTAAAAAAATCTCAGTGAATTTCGGATGTTTTTTGAGAGACCACTAGAGCTTTAAATTAAAATTGTTTTGAAAATATTTTTAGGGGCGAACATCAAGCAACTATTTTAAAGAAAAATCCAATAATAATAAAAAAATACCTCAAAAAACGTCGGAATTTAAAAAATATTTCATCAAGTACCAGGATTTTTGAAAAACATTTTTTGAGGACCACGTGGATTTTCTAAAAATATTTTTTCAACGACCCCCAATCAAAGTGGTTGTTTTTTATAATTTTTTTTTGGATCACCAATCAATGTGGATTTTTTAAAAATTGATTTTTCAAAAATTAACGTGGACTTTTTAAAAATGTTTTTTCAATGACTTATAATCAACGCGGATAATTTTAAAATATTTTTCAAGGAATAACAATGAACCTGGAGATAAAGTAAAATGTTTTTTTTTTTTTTAAATTTTTTCGATTTTTTAAAAATATTTTTCAAGGACTAACAGTCAACTTGCTTTTTTTTAAGAAATATTTTTTAAGGACCAAAAATTAACGTCGATTTTTGAAAATAGTTTTTATTGAACAACAATCAATTTTTTTCAAAAGTCAAAATTCGGGCAGGCCGACTAAATGATACCGGGTAACAAGAGAATTTATTTGAAGTAAATCTTGCCACCCATCAACATTTGCAGAGCAGTTATAATTCGGTTTCAGAGGAATCAGAGGGAGGCATATCCAATTCTCAATCTATTTTCATTAAATTTGACGGAGACATTTTTATCTTTTATACCAAGTAACATTGCTATAGAGTGCATGATATCACTTCGTGAAGGATTATATTAAAAATATATATATCGGAGCCGAGTTCTGCCAAATGGAAAAGTACGTCCCAAAATTCACTGGAATTGGGCTGATATTAGCCATTATTTGCACAATAAACCTGAAATCAGATTATGGATATATATTGGAGCTATATTCAAGTCTGAACCGATCTCGATAAAGTTTCCAGAGGTATTTTAGAGCAGTATTTGATGTTCTGTATCAAATATCATTTTTGTGGTGTGCATACTACGCATGTGTGCGACTTAAAACCCCAAATCGGATGAAGCGTATATATGGGTGCTATAGCCACATATTTGAACCGATTTTCCTCAAATTTAATTAGTTTGATTCTAGACTGAATTCGGTCGAATATGCCAAAATTTAGGTAATTTGGACTGATATTGGCCATGTAGTGTCAAATTAACCCGAAATCATTTGACATCATACGGGCTGACATGCATAAATCGACTCAGAAAGTGATTCTATGAAGATCCTCAAAAGTAACTATCTCGCTTGGTTCTCCATTTTATAAACAAATGCACCCTTACCACCATTTGGTGTAGGGTATAAAAATAACTTCGATTTGTAATATTTTTCAAGGATAAACTAGAAACGAGCTTTTTTAAGAAATTTTGTTTTATTATTACAAAAATGTTCTCAAGAATCAACAATCAACTTGTATTTTTTTATAAAATATTTTTCAAAGACCAACAATCAGTGTGTATTTAAAAAATATATTATTTCTAGATCCTATAAACATTCTGGATTTTTAAAAATATTTTTCAAGGACCAAAAATTAATTTTAATTTTTTAAAAATATTATTCCATTGACCAACTTTCAACGTGGATTTTTGAAAAATATTTTTCAAGGATCAAAAATATTTTCCAAGGACCAAAAATTAATCAACAACAAAAATTGATCAACAATAAACATGGATTTTTTAAAAATATTTTTAAGGACCTAGATTCAACGTGAATTTTTAAAATATATTATTTTCAAGGACCTACAATTGGCGAGGAATTTTTAAAAATATTGTTTCAAGGACCTACAATCAACGAGGAATTTTTAAAAAAAAATTTTCAAACATCAACAAATGATGAAAACTTTTTAAAAAATTTCTTTTAAGGACTAACATTCGTCGTGGGTTTTTTAAAAATTATTTTTAAGGACAAATAACAAAAGTGCATTTCTTTAAAAACAAGCTAAAAAGTATCAGTCGGTATTGCCGACAGATATATACCCTCAGCCTATGTTCGATTAAATAATCGAAATATATTTGACTAGTGTTACAATTATTCAAACGTTTGACCCTCTATGGAGCCGGTTTCGAAGGAATGGGCCAATATTGTCCATTTCGTATCAGACTCAAAAATATGATATAAATATTCCAATGTTCCTGGTATGGATTATATCGACTCACCCCTTACTTTATATGAGATATGTAATAATTTTTAGAAAATGTTAAAAAGTGCGTGATGTACTATATAGAGTCTACCGAAATATTCAATTTTTATACTTCATCTGAGCGAAATATGGGGCAAAATTACAAGAAAAATTATTTATGTCAAATTTTATGCGAAATCATAAATTCCGATAAATTTCATATTCTTATCAGGCTTCTTATTGAGAGAAATATTTGAGCATAGAAAATAGTAAAGAATTGCTAAATTGTTTCGAAAGTTATGACAGATAAAATTATTGAAAATTGTGACCCTTTGTATAAACTTCACAACAGATTTTGTGTTAGCAAAAATATTTGTGTGTGTGAAATTTGAAAAGAGCTGGATGCTTATTTAGCTTTATTTGTGCGTTTTGTTTTTCAAAATCTTGAACCCTATGTATAGGGGAGGTACCAGAAGAAATGGTTCGATCTATACCACCTTTATAAAAGATCTTGTGTTGATAGAAATATTGAGATGTGCCAAGTCTAAATGGAATCGGATATTAATTTGGCGTGCTATGAGCTTCATGGGTATTCAAAATTTCGACACTTTGTGGGGGAGGTACCAGAAGGAGTGGACCGATACATTCCATGTTAACACCAGATCTTGGGTTTATAAAAATATTGAGATATGTGAAATTTGAAGACTATCGGACTCTTACATCACATTTTATAAAATTATAATTATTCAAAACGTTGACCCTTTGTGGGGAGGTCCCTGATGGAGTGGACCGATATTGTCCATTTTCGCACCTTACTTAGCACTGATGAAAATACTAGCACTTGCAAAGTTCGAGCAAAATCGGATTATCGTTTCTCTTTGTGTGCAAAAAATATTTTTTTGAAATTTCGACCTTTTGTGGGGGAGGTACCAGAAGGAGTGGACCGATACATTCCATTTGCGCACCAAACCTTGTGCTAATAAAATTATTGCGATGTGTGAAATTTGAAGACTATCCGGCTCTTACATCACATTTTATAAGAGTTGTAATTATTCAAAATTTTGACCCTTTGTGGGGGAGGTCCCTGATGGAGTGGACCGATATTGTCCATTTTCGCACCTGAACTAGAACTGATGAAAATATTAGGATTCGCAAAGTTCGAGGAAAATCGGATTATCATTTCTCTTTCTGTGCAATAAATTATTTTCTTTGAAAATTTTGACATTTTGTGTGGGAGGTACCAGAAGGAGTGGACCGATATTGCCCATCTCCGAACTCGATCTAAGTTTGACAAAAATATTGCGATGTACCAAGTTTGGACCAAATCGGATACTCCCTTCGAGAGTTATCGTGCGCACCAGCCAGCCAGACAGACAGACAGACAGACAGACGGACGGACGGACGGACGGACGGACATCGCTAGATCGACTCCAAATGTTCTGAAACGAATTTGGTCCAAAGAGACCTAGGGTCTAAAACCGTTATTTCGACTAGGCACGTTTTGACCGTATCAAATGATATATACCCTCTGTAGCCATATGGCTGAGGGTATAAAAAATATTTTTCTAGGACCTGTAAACATCGAATTTTTCAAAAATTTTGTTTCAAGGACCAACAAGCAACGTGGATTTTTTAAAAATATGTTTCTAGGACCAGCAGTCAACCTAATTTTTTTTAAATATTTTTCCATGCCCAAAAATCTTTGTTGATTTTTTAAAAATAATTTTTTAAGACCACCAAATAACTTAGATTTTTTAAAAATATTTTTCAAAGACCACCAAATAACTTAGATTTTTTAAAAATATTTTTCAAAGACCACCAAAAAACTTTTTTTTAAAAATAATTTTCATTGACTAAAAATGAATGTGGAGATTTTACAGAATATTTTTCAAGGACTAACAACTAACGTGCATTTAAAAAAAAATCTTTTTCAAAGATTAACAATTAACGCGGATTTAAATAAAAGTCGGACCAAAAATTAAAGTCGATTTTTTAAAAAAATGTTTTCTAAAACAATAACAGTCAATGCAGTTTTTTTGATAATAATTTTTCAAGGATCTACAACCAACGAGGTTTAAAAATAAAATTCAATTAAAAAATTCAAAATTAATGTATTTTTATTTTTCAAAATATTCCTTCAAAGACTTACAATCAATATGGATTTTTTTTAATATTTTTGCAACAACCAAAAATTAATGTCAATATTTTAAAAATATTTTTTCAAGGACCTACAATCAACATGGATATTTAAAAAAATATTTTTCAATAAATTTTGAAATACCTAGATTTTTTAAAAATATTTTCTAAAGACCACCAAATAACTTAGATTTTTTAAAAATAATTTTTATTGACTGAAAATCAACGTGGAGATTTTAGAGAATATGTTTTCAAGGACCAACAATCAACGTGCATTTTAAAATATGTATGAATTAAAAATATGTATATAATATGTATTAAAATATGTATATTTCTTTTCAAGGAATAACAATTAACGTGGATTTAAAAAAAAATGTTTAAGGACAAAAAAAATGAAGTCGATTTTTTAAAAATATTTTCCCAAACATTAACAATCAATGTTTTTTTATTTTTTTTATTTTTGTTTTTTTTTTTGAAAATAATTTTTCAAGGATCTACAACCAATGATGATATAAAAAAATTCAATTCAAAAATTCAAAATTAATATAAATTTAAAAAAAAATCTTCCAAACACTGACAATCAATGTGGATTTTTTAAAAATATTTTTGCAACAACCAAAAATTATTGTCAATATTTTAAAAATATTTTTTCAAGGACCTACAATCAACATGGATATTATAAAAAATATTTTATTCATTGAACAGCAGTCAGCGTGGATTTTTTTAGAAATATTTTTCAAGGATCAAAAATTAATGTCGATTTTGTAAAAATATTTTTTAAGGACCACCAATCAACGTGGATTTTAATAATATTTTTCCAAGGAGCAACTATTAACGTCGATTTTTTAAGATTAGTTTTTAAGGAACAACAATTAAGGTTAATCTTTTAGAAATATTTTACAAGGACGAACAAGCAACATAGATTTTGTTAAATTGGGATCATCCATTAACCACGTCCCTTTGGGTCCATTTTATTTTAAATTTCCAAAAACAATAGGGTATCCACAATCTAGATTGTAGAACTATTATTCATTCATTATTACCCAAGGCTTCCATGAATACCTTGTATTGAGTCTAGTACTCTTTAAGTGCCTTTTACGTCAAAATTTAGACAAAGCCGACCTAGATAACATCTACCCATCATTTACATGTTAAACCCGAAGTTCCTTAAAATTTTCTAGGAAAACTATGACCATTACTCTTTTAGTATTTCCAATTTTTTTCTTAAAAAAATCCTCAACGGGTTTCACATTCGAAAAATTCTAAAACCCAATCCTAAACACCTAAAAAACAGCAACCGTTCAACAACAGAGAAAAATCAAATTACATGAAATTAAAAACAAAACATGAAAACATCACACACCACCACCAAATGACTCCCACCCCCCTCTAAAAAATTATGAATGAATAGTTTTCAATTTCACAGCAGTACCCGAACACCCCGACAGTGAGGGAGTGCAAGACGGAGCCGGCCATCAACATCAGCAGCAAACAAAAGTAAAAGTTTGTTTCTTAAGTCTTTTGTTTATTTATACATTTCATTCAACATTGAAGTTAATGATTTAACAATTACCAAGCGCGTCATGATTACAACTCTCAAATCAACTAACTGACTAACCCAATTCTGTGTGAAATTAAAACAAGTTAATTTCGATTTTCCCAAAGCTTCAATTCAAATCCGTTTCCCATGTCTGGGCTACTAAAAAAAATAGAAGAAAAAAAATAACTTAAACTAAAACAACTACCAAGTGCAAAGTCTGAGAGCCAGCTAATGACCATTAAATGATTTCTTTAAGACCTGGAACTTGATGTGGTCTTTTGTGTGTCTTTCGTTTTCCATGGTAAGTTAATGTGGTCGGTTTTGCGGTAACGTTTTGTTTTATTTAAATGTTTACCGGCTTATCTATTAGCGTTTATCTGTTTTAGATTTCAATGAAATCTAAACCAAAACTAATTGCAAAACAATTAAAAATCAAGTCGAAACGTTTAAGGTTAATTTCATTTCGACTTTCTTTCGTGGAAGGGAGAGAGAGAAACCGAAATTAATTTAAAAAAGGTACAGCTTAAATGGGTGACATTGGCGTAGTAAGATACTTGGGGGAAGGGGAAAGGTATTTCAAGATATTGTAAAAATATCCAAGTTCCCTTAAATATTTTTAGAAATAATCGGTGCTTCCCAAATAAAAATCGGTATTTGTAGTGCAACGAGATTGGACCTAAGGGATTAAAAGAAAGAACACATTTCTGAGCCTCTCGAAAACGTTTCTTTAAAATCCAAATTCTGCTGACTATTTTGGTCATCCAAAAAACATTTTTTAAAAAATATTTTTGGAAAAATATCAGGTTTTGTTGGCCATCAACAAAAATATTTTTTTTTTAAAATCTACGTCCTGTAGGTTATCCAAAAAATGTTTAAAAAAAGCCAGGTTATGTTGGCTAAAAGATAAAAAAATAAGAAAATAATAATAAATAAAAAGTCTAGGTTCTTTTGGCAAACAAATTTTTTTTAAATCCACGTTTAGTTGACCATCCACAAAAAAATTATTTTAAATTCAATTTCGACTGATCATTCAAAAACAATTTTTTTTTAAATCAACGTTCAGCTGACCATTAAAACATAATTTTTAAATAGTCAACCTTCTGATGACCCTTTAAAATATATTATTTTAAAGTCCTGGTTCTGTTGGGCATTCAAAAAAATATTTTTTTAAAAATCCACAGAAATGAAAAAATATTTTTTAAAATATGCACGGAAATGAAAAAAATCTTTTTTGAAAAAATCCAGGCTCATTTGACCGTTGAAAAAATATTTTTTTAAAAATTCTAGGCCCTTCTGAAAACGTTTCTTTTTAAATTCGTTTTCAGTTGAGCTTTGGAAAAATGTTTTTTTTTTAATCCACATTCAGTCGACACTTGAAAAAATATTACTTAAAAAATACAGGCTCATCTGACCGTTGAAAAAAAATTTTTTTTAACGTCCACGTTCATCTGATCTATGAATGAATATGAATTTTTTTGAATTCACGTTCAGTTGCCCATTTAAAAAATACACGTTCTGTCGACAGGTATATTAATGTTATTTAAAAAATCCACACTCATCTGACATTTGAAATATATTTTTTTAAAAAAATTCACGCTCATTTGACTTTTGAAAACATTTTTTTTAAAAAATCCACGTTCTGTCGACCTTTGAAAAAATATTTTTTAAAAAGCCCACGCTCATCTGACCTTTGAAAAAATATTTTTTAAAAAGTCCACGTTCTTCGGATTATTGAAAAAATATTTTTTTAAAAATCCAAGTTCTTCGGATTATTGAAAACAATATTTTTTTAAAAATCCAAGTTCCTCGGATTATTGAAAAATATATTTGTTTAAAAATCCACATTCCTCGGATTATTGAAAAAATAGTTTTTAAAAATACACATTCTTCGGATTACTGAAAAAATATTTTTTTTTTTAAATCCACATTCTTCGGATTATTGAAAAATATATTTTTTTAAAAATCCACGTTCTTCGTATTATTGAAAAAAAATATCTTTCAAAAATCCACGTTCTTCAGATAATTGAAAAATATATTTTGAAATATTGAAAAAAAAAAATACTTTTCCACGTTCTTCAGATTATTGAAAAAATATTTTTTAAAAATCCACGTTCTTTGGATTATTGAAAAATAATTTTTTTTAGAAATCCTCGTTATTCGGATTATTGAAAAAAAAAATATTTTTTAAAAAACCAATTTCTTCGGATAATTGGAAAAAATATTTATTTAAAAAAAATTTTTTTTTAATCGGTGTTCTTCGGATTATTGAAAAATACATTTTTTAAAAATCCACGTTTTTCGGATTATTGAAAAAAATATTTTTTAAATATCCACGTTTTCCGGATTATTGAAAAAAAATACTTTTTAAAAATCCATGTTTTTCGAATTATTGAAAAAAAAATATTTTATTTTTTAAATCCACGTTATTCGGATTATTAAAAGAATATTTTTTAAAAATCCACGTTATTCGGATTATTAAAAAAATATTTTTTAAAAATCCACGTTCTTCGGATTATTAAAAAAATATTTTTTAAAAATCCACGTTCCTCGGATTATTAAAAAAACAGTTTTTAAAAATCCACGTTCTTCGGATTATTAAAAAAAATATTTCTTTAAAAATCCACGTTCTTCGGATTATTAAAAAAAAAATATTTTTTTAAAAATCCACGTTCTTTGGATTATTGAAAAAAATATTTTTAAAAAGTCCAAGTTCTGTTGGCTGTCAAAAAATATTTTTAAAAAGTCCAAGTTCTGTTGGCTGTCAAAAAATATTTTTAAAAAAATCCACGTTCTGTTGGTTGTCAAAAAAAAATATTTAAAAAAAACCACATCCGGCTTACCCTTGAAAAAATATTTTTAAAAAAATCCACGTTCTGCTGACCCCTAAAAAAATATTTTTTTTTTAAATCCACGTTATGTCAACGCGTAGAAAAAATTTTATAAAAAAATCCACGTTCTGCTGACCCCTAAAAAAATATATATTTTTTTTAAATCCACGTTATGTCGACGCATAGAAAAAATTTTTTAAAAAAATCTACGTTATGCTGACCCTTGAAAAAATATTTTTAAAAAAATCCACGTTCGATTGACCCTTAAAAAATATTTTTAAAAAATTCACGTCCTGTTGACCGTTGAAAAATATTTTTTTTAAAAAAAATCTATGGTCCATAAAAATTAATTTTTTAGAAGTCAAATGCATCTGTTCCCAAAAAAATAACTACGCCCCTGACAATTGCATATTATTTCATGGTGGCATCTTCTTCAAACAAGTGGGAAAGTTTTCAGTTACTGTTTGTTTTCCTTTCCTTTCCTTTCCTTTTTTTTTTTTTTTGTGGATGCAGCAACAAAACTCATTTCCATTGATTTTCCAATTGGCAATGGAAGAAAAATTTCCAGCTCTTCACTTAATTTCCATTTTTCTGGGCCAAAACAAAGATCGGTGCTTTGGCAAAGAGGGGTGCATCGCCTAGGGCAAAGGGGCTTCAGAGCATGAACAATGTTTTCCCTTTTTAAGTCTATGCAGCGGCCGCAGTAGCAGCAACAGCATCATCTTCTCTTTTGTATGTTAAAATCTGTTGAACAATTAAAACGTGATCCATGTAAATAAATTGATTCCAATTTGTTAAATGCCTTCAGATTTGTAGCCCTGTAGTAGCCAACCAAAAAAAAAAATGTCCATCCATAGGTACCGATTGTATTCCGAAAAAATTTGCTTCTTCACTTTTTTTTCCAAGTCATATAATGCGTGCGCTGTGGCAAAATCAAAAAGGGTAGCAGACTATGATTTGAATAAAAACGTGTGTGCTTGCTAATTTTTTGCGGTGCAACCGCTAGCTCATGAGACTCATGATTTTGTAGTTAAAGTCATTTTTGTATGCGTGTTCCAGGTCATATATGGTCAGCGGATGAAAAAAATGAAGTGAGCAATTTTTTTACTATTCATGAAGCACACAAAATGTTTGGGGAATTTTTCGAAATATTTGTTAGAAAAGAGGAAAAAACGAAAATGAATAGAAAGGGAATAGAACGGGAATCTACTTTGCATAGTCCGTAGAAAAAAAAAACTAATTAAAATAAATATTTTTAAGGAACCAAAAACAGGACATTTTTAGTAATTACTTTATTTAATATTTTTTTAATGGCCAACAAAATGCGGATTTTTTAAAAACTAATATTTGGATGGCCCACCGAACGTGGACTTTTTAAAAAAATATTTGTTTAAGGGTCAACAGAACTTGTTTTTGTTTAAAATATTTTTTCAGGATCAGCAAAACGTGGATTTTTTTTAAATATTTTTTCAGGGGTTAGCAGAACGTGGATTTTTTAAAAAATATTTTTTCAAGGGTCAGCAGAACGTGGATTTTTTAAAAAATATTTTTTCAAGGGTCAGCAGAACGTGGATTTTTTAAAAAATATTATTTCAAGGGTCAGCAGAACGTGGATTTTTTAAAAAATATTATTTCAAGGGTCAGCAGAACGTGGATTTTTTAAAAAATATTTTTTTAAGGGTCAGAAGAACGCGGATTTTTCAAAAAAAAAAAATATATATATATATTTTTTTTTTCAAGAGTTAGCAGAACGTGGATTTTTTAAAAAATATTTTTTCAAGGTTTAGCAGAACGTGGATTTTTTAAAAAATATTTTTTCAAAGTTTAGCAGAACGTGGACTTTTTAAAAAATATTTTTTCAAGGTTTAGCAGAACGTGGATTTTTTAAAAAATATTTTTCAAGGTTTAGCAGAACGTGGATTTTTTAAAAAATATTTTTTCAAGGTTTAGCAGAACGTGGAGTTTTTAAAACATATTTTTTCAAGGTTTAGCAGGACCTGAATTTTTTAAAAAATATTTTTTCAAGGTTTAGCAGAACGTGGATTTTTTAAAAAATATTTTTTCAAGGTTTAGCAGAACGTGGATTTTTTAAAAAATATTTTTTCAAGGTTTAGCAGAACGTGGATTTTTTAAAAAATATTTTTTCAAGGTTTAGCGGAACGTGGACTTTTTAAAAAATATTTTTTCAAGGTTTAGCAAAACGTGGATTTTTTAAAAAATATTTTTTCAAGGTTTAGCAGTACTTGGATTTTTTAAAAAATATTTTTTCACGGTTTAGCAGAACGTGGATTTTTTAAAAAATTTTTTTCAAGGTTAAGCAGAACGTGGATTTTTTAAGAAATATTTTTTCAAGGTTTAGCAGAACGTGGATTTTTTAAGAAATATTTTTTCAAGGTTTAGCAGAACGTGGATTTTTTAAAAAATATTTTTTCAAGGTTTAGCAGAACGTGGATTTTTTAAAAAATATTTTTTCAAGGTTTAGCAGAACGTGGATTTTTTAAAAAAATATTTTTTCAAGGTTTAGCAAAACGTGGATTTTTTAAAAAATATTTTTTCAAAGTTTAGCAAAACTTGGATTTTTTAAAAAATATTTTTTCAAGGTTTAGCAGAACGTGGGTTTCTTAAAAAATATTTTTTCAAGGTTTAGCAGAACGTGGATTTTTTAAAAAATATTTTTTCAAGGTTTAGCAAACGTGGATTTTTTAAAAAATATTTTTTCAAGGTTTAGCAGAACTTGGATTTTTTAAAAAATATTTTTTCACGGTTTAGCAGAACGTGGATTTTTTAAAAAATTTTTTTCAAGGTTAAGCAGAACGTGGATTTTTTAAAAAATATTTTTTCAAGGTTTAGCAGAACGTCGATTTTTTAAGAAATATTTTTTCAAGGTTTAGCAGAACGTGGATTTTTTAAAAAATATTTTTTCAAGGTTTAGCAGAACGTGGATTTTTTAAAAAAATATTTTTTCAAGGTTTAGCAGAACGTGGATTTTTTAAAAAAATATTTTTTCAAGTGTCAGCAGAACGTGGATTTTTTAAAAAAATATTTTTTCAAGGGTCAGCAGAACGTGGATTTTTTAAAAAATATTTTTTCAAGGGTCAGCAGAACGTGGATTTTTCAGGAATCTGGATTTTTTTTAAAAATATTTTTTTGAAGGGTCAGTAGAACCTGGAATTAAAAAATAATATTTTTCAGGATCAGGGGAATCAGTATTTTTTAAAAAATATTTTTCAAGGGTCAGCAAGACGTAGATTTTTTTAAAAAATATTTTCAAGGGTTAAAAAAGGTAGATTTTTAAAAAAATATATTTTTTTAACGGTCAGAAGATGGATTTTTATACCCTCCACTATATATTGAAATAATAATTTAAAACCCAACAAAGTATATATTTTCTTGATCAGCGTAAAATTTTAAGACAATTTAGCCCTGTCCATCCGTCCGTATGTCCGTCTATTCTTCTGTTGTTATCCCGCTAAAGTTAAAACGAAATTAAATAGGAAGTAGAACGAGGATTTTTTAAATAAAAAAATATTTTTTGAAGGGTCAGCAGAACGTGGATTTTTAAAAAAATATATATTTTTTGAAGGGTCAGCAGAATCTGAATTTTTTAAAAATATTTTTTGAAAAATATTTTTTGGGTCAGCAGAACCTGGATTTTTTGAAAAATATGTTTTGAATGTTCAACAGTTGCTGGATTTAAACAAAATATATGTCTTAGAAGTCCAACAGATCCTGGATTAAAAAAAAATATTTCTTGGATTGTCAACAGAAGGTGGCATTTAAAAAATATTTCTTTGTGAATTTGCCTGAATTAAAAAAAAAAATTCAAGTTGCCATCAAAGGTGGATTAAAAAAATTAGCAGACATCAAGGGTGTTTTTAAATAATAATCAAGAAACATCAATAATTTTCAAATAAAAAAATTAAAAAATATTTTTAAGTAGCCATCGAGAACACATGTCAATTATGAAGTCGAACCGATTATTTATTATCTTAAAAAATGGAATTACCAAAAAAAAAAAAACATTGGTAGAATTCACTGTTCGTGTTTGTGTCTTAAGTCTTTTGTTATATTTTCACCTCCAACTTTAAAAAACCAAGACCTATGACAATTGTCATAGACCATGGCGTGGGTGGTGGTGGCGGCAGCGAATTGGTGACATTAACAATATTATGCAATATTTTCAGTTATAATTTTTGGTTTATTGCTGTTGTTGTTTTTCCATTTGCTTCTTGTTGTTGCCGTATTTTTCCTATGCATCAGTCATGCGTGCATCATATTAATTTTCCGCTAACTTTGAAAATTATGCTAACCTTGACAGCAAAACTCAAGCAACGGCAGTGCAGAACAATAACAAAAATAGCAACAACAACAACAGCAAAATAAATAATAACAATATTTATTTGGTGGCATGCCACCGAAAACAATAACACAATGCTCAAGACACAAAAAAATATTAGTTGTGTTTTACAAGAAAATTAACCCAGAAATTACAGAAAACAAAAAAAAAACAGAAATAAATAATTTTCTTTAAATTTGTTAACAATGTATTAATTTTTTTAGCGGGGCTTTGGCTTTGACATACAGAAGAAACTAAAACAATGCAATAACTAAAAGATGTTCATATTTACAATGGGAGTGTGTTTGTCTGTGTGTCATGATTAAAATACAAAATTGTCTTAAAGTTGTTAGTTTTGACTTCAACAATAGCATAATTATCACACATGCAATGTGTCTTTAAGTTCATTGAACAATTCTCCCCCCCCCCCCAAGAAAAAAATCAAAAACAACAAACAAAAGCTAAGATGCCGAAAAAAACCTAAAACACTAACCAACTTCTGCCATGTGGCTGACTGCACTTTTGGGGCCAAACAACTGAATTTTGTTTTTCCATTTCCATTGTTGTGGATCTGAAGAAGAAGAAGAAAAAAAAAAAACGGAGAAAAATTATTTATGAAAATTAAATGACAATAAACAAAAACCTCCAAACCACCTACAACATGGCAAACAGGCAACACACATGTGTTGGGCTGCCACACATGTTTGTAGGTCTGTTTGGTGCTGTTGCTGTTACTGGCATGATGTCGTTGCTGATGGTTTTTCTTCTGTTCTCTGACAAATTAACATAATTTAGTTTTGCCAAATTAAGCTGTTGATTCGAAAATAAGTAAGACAAGGTCGTATTTTAGAGTAATTTAATGGCATTGAATTGTTGATGTCTTGTAAAACCGTCATTGTAATATTTACAATTTTATGATTTAATGTTGCTGATGAGGGAGACGATTTGAGTGCAATGTGGGACAGTGTAAGCCAAAAGGAGGAGGTTTGGGGAATGGCTATTATTTGAGAGGATAAATTATAAAATATGTAGAATTTGTTATAAAATGTTATAAGGTTCAAGGTCAAGGAAAGGATTCTATACAATTTTATGGGCCTGAGGAGTAAATGGATGTTTTATACGCGTAAGAATAATGCCTAAAAATTCTATAAATATTAACAGGATTCAGAGGCTTTCAAAATATTATAGACCCTAATGGCTTAGGAAAATATTTCCATAACATATTATAGTCCTCCGAAAACATGTCTTATACTAATTAAACGTGTACAGAGGAGTATGAAATAAATTACCAAAAAAAAAACAAGTTAAAAAACAGTAAGTTCGGCAGGGGTCGAACTTTGAATACCCTCCACCAGTTGTAACGAATTTTGAAAATTTAAAAAAAATAAAATCCTCAAAAAATTCAGTTAAAATTTTAAAAATACCGAATATAGCCGTTATATTGGGGTCTATACGACGTGGACCTACATAGGTATTGTTTGTCAGAAGCCATTACCATATTGAAATTCGAAACTTGCAATACACGGTGAATACTGTAACAAAAATCAACAAAATATTGTATATAATGAGGTACCGTTATATCGTAGCTGTGCGAAGACCTGGACCAGCATAGATAATTTTTTGTCACAGGCTATAGCATCCATTACGAACTTCAAATACGACATCTTAAACAATTTCGGTGTGTATTGCATCTAAACTCGTCAAAATACCGAATACAGAGAGCCACTGATATATGGGGCCTATACGAAGACCTAGACCGGCATAGACAATTTTCTGTCACAGACTGTAGTTCCCATTACGAACTCTAAATACCAAATTTGAAACAATTCCGGCAAATAATTTTGCTAAAATCATCAAAATACCGAATATTGGGAGGTACCGTTATATGGGGCCTATACGACGACGTGGACCTGCATAGACAATTTTCTGTCATAGGCTGTAGTATCCATTACGAACTTCAAATACCAAATTTGAAACAATTCCGTTCAAAAATGTCGCTAAAATCATCAAAATACCGAATGACGGGGTGCAGCGTTATATGGGGGCTATACGAAGACGTGGACCTGCACAGACAATTTTCTGTCAAAGGCTGTAGTATCCATTACGAACTTCAAATACCAAATTTAAAAGAATTCCGGATAATAATTCCGTTAAAATCATCAAAATACCGAATATCGGGAGGTACCGTTATATGGGGGCTATACGAAGACATGAACCTCTTCAGACAATTTTCTGTCTTAGGGTGTAGTAAAAGAATGTCGGAAATAGCATACAATTTTAGAATATGTTTAGATTTGTTCGAATTGGTCACCTTTGGCACGAATTATGGCCTTCAAACGGCCAATGAAACCGTCACACGTTGCCCCAATGTTACTCTGCGGTCCATTCCCGCCGAAGCGCTTGCTTGAGGTGATCGACACTTTGGTATTTTTTAGTACCAACCTTGCTTTCCAAAATACTCCAGACACAATAGTCCAAAGGATTGGTATCCGAAGATTTTAGTGGCCATTGTGCACTGGAATTGAAGTAAGGAATCTGAGTGCGATGGTGCTGAGTCCTGTTGGAATGTCAAAGGTCTGCGACCAAAACGTTTGCGTGTCCAAGGCTTTAATACACCTTCCAGAATATTTTTGCGATAATATTCGGCATTTATTCTGATGCCACGGTTGATTGATACGAGCGGAAAGCGACCATGAAGGCCCACACCATCACCATGGCCGGCGCTTTAGTTCTGGTGGCCAACCGAAGGTGCACATTTTCAGCTAACCTATTTGGCAAGTCAAGATTATTTTGTTTGTTTACAAACTGCTCGACAACGAATGTTTTCTCATCGGAGATCGGAGAAAATTAAATTCGGCAGTTCACAACTTTCGCCCAAGCGAAGCAACTCTTTCAACTCATTTGCAACTCATTTGAGTCTATTTTCTTTCTGTTGCGGTGTAAGTTCTTACACTTTTTATACCCTCCACCTTGGGAAGGAGGGTATATTAAATATTCGTCGCAGACCCCAAAAAGTGTATATATTCATAATCAGCATAAAATTCTAAGTCGATTTAGAGATGTCCGTCTGTTTGTCTGTCTGTCTGTTGAAATCACGATACAGCCCACATTATTTGACGTAGAGCGTCAAAATTTAACAGAATAATTGGTATTGTGCCTAGGATTGTTGGTATTGAATATATGATATATATGTCCACATTTTGGTATAGTCCCCATATAACGGTACCTTCCGATATTCGGTATTTTGACGATTTTTGACACATTTTTACACGTATTTGTATAAAAATTGGTCTTTTTTGGTCATAATGGGTTCAAGCTTTGGTGGCAAAACATTGTATGTATAGGTCCACGATTTTGTATAGCTCCCATATAACGGTACCACCAGATATTCCGTATTTTGATGGTTTTTGCCACATTTTTTCACAGTTTTGTCTAAAAATTGATATTTGTTGGTCATAATAGGTTCTGGCTACGGTGGCAAAACATTGTATGTATAGGTCCACGTTTTGGTTGCCAATTTTCCAGCTCCAGATATTCAGTATTTTGATGATTTTTGCCAAATTTCTTCGCGGATTTGTCCAAAAATTGGTCTTTTTTGGTTATAATGGGTTTAAGCTTTGGTGGCAAAACATTGTATGTATAGGTCCACGTTTTGGTATAGCTGCCATATAAAGGTACACCAGATATTCCGTATTTTGATGATTTTTGCCAAATTTCTTCGCGGATTTGTCCAAAAATTGGTATTTTTGTGTTCTAATAGGTTCTAACTCCGTGACGAAATATTATTTTTGCATATCCCCGGTACCTCCCGATATTCAATATTTTTATGATTTTGCGACATTTTCCCACGAAAATTTCTAAAAATTGGTATTTGTGGGAGGAGGGTATTAAAATTTAGCCCGGCCTTAATGTTTTTTTTACTTGTTGGAATTTCATTGGCTTTACCCGAGCTTATTTTTCAATATTTGCCGAATGGAATATTGCGTTATGTTCAGTTCATGAGCCATTTTTCGGCTACTGCGACCACTTCGGGTTTCGATCAAGTCATTTCTTTACTTTTCTAACCATTTCTGCTGATGTTGCTGTTTTCTTCTGTTCACTTCCTTGACGTCGGGCTACGCTACCAATATCACGGTAACGAGCGATGGTAGGAGACATAAAATATTTATTCACATTTAAATGGTGGAGTGCTCTAACGATAGTCACTTGTGGTTTTCCAGCCAAATATAAAGAAATCACAATATCACGCTTGAATTCCGGCACGAATAACTTTTTTCTTTGAAAATTCTCAGAAAAATGCTTTTGTACACTTGTAAACCATATAATGAGCTGTCAATAGCATAATTTTTAGAGCTGTCGGACGAGTGATTTTGAAACGACAGCAGTCTGAAATTGGTTGCAGTTTCTTCATCTCGCCCTGTAAATACACAATTGAAGCTCTCAAAATTATTTAGAAAAATTCTACTAAATTTTGGCTCAAACCTTCAAAGGGAGATTTGAGGGATCTTTCAAAAAAAAAAAAAAAAAAAAAAAAAAATCCGTTGAAACTAAATTTAAAAATTCAAAATTGTTTTTATTAATTTTCTATCCAATGGTGCGCTCCAAATACCCAGTCATCAAAATTCCCCACAAAATATAAATCAATTTTTTAAACAAAAATATTCTGAAAAAAAAATCCCCTAGCATTTCAATATTTATTTAAACAAAACAAAAATTAATATATATACAAAACAAACGTCAAACTACAATGAGGGCAACAAAAAAATTGAAATCATTTCAGATTTGTTTTCATAAGCTTCTGGTATTTGGTTGTGTGTTTTTGTTTTGCCACCCGGTTATTTTTAGGATTCCTCTTAAATGATATTTTTATGGCATCATTAAATCAACTCATCACTTTCTCAGTATTGGCATGGCATCGCTTTTGTTGTTGTTGTTGTAATTGTTATTTTTATTATTAAAAGCTGACGGAATGACAATGCCAATGCCGAAACCTGGTGCTGGATGTGAAGTGTTTTTTTTTTTTGCAGCTTTCATTATAGACTGCTCTTGATTTGCTTATTATTGTATCGAGGCTCTGGCCTCAATGAAAGCCCGCACAATGAGATCTCACCTCAGACTCAGCCTCAGTCTTAGCTTGGCTTGCCTTACCTTACCTTGCCTGGCCTTACCTTACCTTACCTGGCCTGACTTTATTTATTTAAGCGTTGAATAATAATTTCCGACCAGTGGCATAGCTGGGGGTGCAAAAATAACGCAAAAAATAACATCTTAATGGGATATGTGTATAAATAAGTATGCGTGTGTATGTGTGCCTGGCTATTTGCCGGTAATGCACGCCGTCATTTGCCTCATTATTGTATTTGCCCATTATTGACTCTATTGAACTAATTTGTTGTGAATTTTTCATTTTAATTTCATGAGAAGAAATCAATTCATTTCAATTGCTTGCGTTTCGTTTGAAATGAATAACGCTGCCCTCAACTCCCCTCCTCCACCCCCTGAACGTTCAATTAACACTCTATATATATTAAGTGTTGAGTCAGCACATTTCTAGCACTTATTATGCGCCCTGCTTTATTTTTATTTATTTTTTTTTGTTCTGGTTTGGGATTTCTATTTTCTGTTCTGTTCTGCTTTTGTTGTTTTTGTTGCAAAATCGTATTGAATTAAAAATTCAGCTATTGTTGTTATTGCTGTCATTTATTAGTGTCGACTATTTGTTCTATAAATTATTTGAAATACTTTGAAGAATTAATAGCATGTTGTGTTTTTTTTTTTTCGATTTTCATTGTGATTCAAAGCATTTAGCGGGAGGATGTTAACGGACGCCAGTAGAATCATTTTTTTTTTGCATAATCATTAAATTAATTGAATAAACAAAGTGTTAGGAAAATTCATCAATCTAATTGAAAATAATTAAATAATTGCTGCCAAGAGGCGAAATCGAAAGACTTAAGACACGAACTTTATTTTTGACCAATTTTAACAAGTTAAAAAGCAGTAAGTTCTGCCGGGCCGAACTTTGAATACCCTCCCCCATTTGGAACGAATTTGAAAATTTTCAAAAAAAAAAAAAATCCTTAGAAAATCCAGCATAGACAATTTTCTGTCACAGGCTATAGCATCCATTACGAACGTCAAATACGACATCTCAAACAATTTCGGTGGGTATTGTACCTAAACTCGTCAAAATACCGAATATAGGGAGGTACCGTTATATGGGGGCTATACGAAGACCTGGATCTGCTTAGACAATTTTCCGTTATAGGCTGTAGTATCCATTTCGAACTTTAAATACCAAAGTTGAAACAATTCCGTGAATAATGTCGCTAAAATCTTCAAAATACTGAATATCGGGAGGTACCGTTATATGGGGTCTATACGAAGACGTGGACCTGCACAGACAATTTTCTGTCCTAGGCTGAAGTATCCATTTCGAACTTCAAACACCTAATTTGAAACAATTCCGGTGAATAATGTCGCTAAAATCATCAAAATACAGAAAGTCGGGAGGTATCGTTATATGGGGGCTATACGAAGACGTGGACCTGCACAGATAATTTTCTGTTATAGGCTGTAGTATCCATTTCGAACTACAAATACCAAAGTTGAAACAATTCCGTTAAATAATGTCGCTAAAATCATCAAAATACTGAATATCGGGAGGTACCGTTATATGGATATAAATTTATAGCCAAATTTCATATTCATCTCAGGTATAGGTTCAGATAAAGCAAGTTGTAAAGAATCGCTGACGTGTTTTGCAAGTTATGACAGATATAAATCTTGGAAATTGTGGGTTAGGTACCAGAAGGGGTTTTCAGATATCCATCATCTTCACAACAGATTTTGCTTTAGGAAACAAATTATGGACGTGTGAAATTTGAAAAGAGAGAGCGATGGTCATTCCGCTTCTTATGAGCGTTTGTTTTTTTTTCAAAATATTGAAACTTTTTAGGGGGGGGGGGGGGGAACCAGAAGGAATAATCTTACATCTACTATTTTTATACCCTACACCACATAGTGGTAAGGGTATTATGTCTTTGTGCATTTGTTTGTAACATGGAGAAGGAAGCGAGATAGATCCATAGTAACTTTTGAGGATCTCCATAGAATCACTTTCTGAGTTGATTAATGTATGTCAGTCCGTCTGTCCGTCCGTCCGTTCGTCTGTACATGTATTCTTGTGAACAAAATGCAGATCGCATTTATTATCCGATTGAGATGAAATTTTGCACAAATCATTTGGGACGAACCCTATTGAAATTGGAGATAATCGGCAAAAATTTAGATATAGCTCCCATATATATCTTCGTCCGATTTGCCTTATATTGTGCACCAAACGTGTAATATCAGTCCGAATAGTATGGAATTTTGCACGTACGATCAGATTGGACCTGAAAATAAGTATGCCAAATTTGATCGAAATCGGTTCAGATATAGCTATAGCTCCCATATATATTGTTCATCCGATTTGTTATTTTTGTCCTCCGCAGCCGTAATATGCACTCTGCAACAACAATATTTACGGAAATATATCGAATACAGCTCAGAAATACATTTGCTAAATTTTATCGAGATCGGTTCAGATTTGGATATAGCTCCCATATATAACTTCGTCCGATTTACCTTTTATTGTGCACCAAACGTCTAATATTTGTCCAAATGGAATGGAATTTGGCACATGCGACCGAATTAAGTTTTTGTGAAGATCGGTTCAGATATAGCTATAGCTTCCATATATATTATTCATCCGATTTGTTATATTTGTTACCCACAACCGTAATAACAACGATATTCAGGGAAATATATCAAATACAGCTCAAATTTTATCAAGATTGGTTCCGATTTGGATATAGCTCCCATATCCGATTTCAAATTAATTGTGCACCAAATGGGCAATACAAGTCCGAATTTGAAAGATACAAATGCTTCGGCATATTTAGTCCATTGAACTTCAAATAATAATTATAATCATAGCGTGTATGATTGGATTCTCCCATAGAAACTTGTAATTGTTATATGGAGCTCTACTAAATTTGCAAAGTGGTGTAGGGTATCATAAAGTCGGCCCCGTCCGACTTTAAGACTTTTTTTACTGGTTATAACATATCTTGTGTCGATAGAAATATTGAGATGTGACAAATCGGAATGGTTTCGGATGTTAATTTCGCGTTTTATGAGCATCATGGATATTCCAAAATGTTACCCTTTATCGGGGGAGGAACCAGAAAGAGTGGACCGATATGTTCCCTCCTTACACCCGACCCCGTTCGTAAAATTTTGTGATATGTGTAATTTGAAGACAATCGGATTTTTACATCACATTTTATAAGATTTATAATTATTCAAGGTTTTCAACCTTTGTGGGGGAGGTACTTCATGGGGTGGACCGATATTGTGCATTTCCGCACCTGACTTAGTACTGATGCAAATATAAGAATTTGTAAAGTTGTGGCAAAATTGGATTATCTTTTCTTTTTCTGTGCCGTTAAATATTTTTTTTTTTTTTTTTGAAAATTTCCACCTTTTGTAGAGGAAGTACCAGGAGGAGTGCACCAAAATTGCTCATCTCCGAACTCGATAATAATTTGATAATAATATTACGATGTACCAAGTTGTGATCAATTCGTATACTCCCTTTGAGAGTTATCGTGCGATCCAGCCAGACAGACAGACAGACGGATGGATGGACATCGCAAGATCGACTCCAAATGTCTTGAAACGGATTTGGCCCAATAAGACCTTGGTTCTGAAACCGTTATTTCGATGAATAATAATAACAGAAGTCAAGGGCGAAATCTAAAGACTTAGGTTAGGTTATGTTAGGTTAAAGGATGCGTGGTTGTTTAACAAGCACTCTACTCGGTGACCTGCTGGTCCATTGTGTTCATCCTATCTCTGGCATTGGTGTCCTTACTGCCCCCATTGAAAGAGGTGGGCGTTGGCATGGCATCCAACGACAAGATTGCTCTTGCTTTCCAGCTCCGTGAACAGCTTTTCTACTACTTGGCCTGGCGGGTCGGCATGTTCAAAGGGTAGGGCTTATATATAGGGCTCCTGGACCAGGGCTCAACTTCAACTTCAGTCTTATTGAGAGATAGGAGAAGTTCAGCTGCGTGGGTTGACCGCATCGGGCCGATGGATTATCTGCGTCCTGAATCGACCTCTCCTGGGCGCCAATTTGAGCATTCCCTGCAGCTTTATTTTTTGATTCATTTTTCTGAGATGAGGATATGACAGTTACATGGAGCTCCTCATCTGAGAAAGGTGAATCAATAACCTAAGGCAGATGGAACGCTCAGCGCCTGGATTCTGTTCTTTTCAAGAAGGACAGAAAGCTGTTCACTCTGTCCGCATCTGACCGCATCGGATCGATGGATTCTCTGCGCCTTGAATTGACCCCTCCTCGGTGCCAATTTCAGCATTCCCCGAGGCTTTATGGTTTTATTCATCTTTTTGAGATGGGGGTATGACAATTACGTTGAGCTCCTCATCTGAGAGAGGAGAATCATTCCCTAAGTCAGTTGGAACGCTCAGCGCCTGGCTGAGTCTAAGGAGTCTGTTATTTTCAAGAAGGACAGACAGCTGTTCACTCTGTCTTTGTATATTAAAGTCCATGGCCGTGTCCTGGGTCGATGCCTCCAATGAGGCAGTTGGAGTTGGGTCAGAGTTTGGTTTTGTTATTGTTTTTGTTCATTATTCTCCATTTTGGACTGTGGAGGTCCACCATGACATAGCCTCCTTATCATGGTAAGGACTTGGCAACTAAGCTTGCCCAGCTATCGACGAGGCAATTGTTCGAATACAGTCGGTACCCTGACTGCAAGCCTTTGAACGTCAACGGGCACGTTTTACGTAACACCCCGGCATTAGAGAGTAAATTGCAGTGGACCAGTCCATCGACTGGATAATTAAGGGGCGCCTGTTGCTTCGCATCTTTGAGTCCAGGGATCACGGGCACTTGGGTATTTAATCCGAGACTCTCCCCTCTCCGAGACTACTTATTTTAAAAATTCGCATCTACCAAATATATCTATCGGGCGTTCCACTATCCGCAACCTGTGGACGCGTCCGGTAGCACTCAGCTGTGCTTTTGCGAACGGAACGGAATCAAAAGACTTGTGACAAGAACTTTATTTTTGGTACTTTTTAAAAAAAAGTCAAAATTTTGGAATCTTTCTTTTATTTAAATATTTCTTTGTTTTTTGTAGCTGCAAACAAAAAATTATATTTTTTTAAATAAACAATAGATATAATTAAATGGGGCATGGTTATATTTTTTCTGAAAAATTTCTGCTCTCCTAAAGTCACGAAAAGGTGAAAATCTTATGAATTTTCTGAATGAAAATAATTCATGTCTTAAAGAAAATAATTCACATTTTTTTTTAACTGTCATCACTAGGTTGCCATTAATCATTTTAATCCCCCGAAAACAAAGACAAAATCTGCTTCCATAAATTCAGATTTGCAAAAAAAAAAATAAAATAAATGAAAACAAATCTATAAGGGGCATAAAACAATTTACTCCACCAAAAAAAAAAAAAAAAATAAATAAATAAATAAATAGAAATAACTCATAAGGCACGCACTCTCCAAGGCAACCGGAAAAGACATTCAAAAAAACAGATAATCAAATCCCATGGAAGAAGGAAACACATATCCTTTTCACGCACCAACTCATCAATACCCAGAAATCTGTTAAAACAAAACAATTCATATTTGAGGTTATTAAAAAAAAAAACAAGAAAGACTGAAGATAAAAAAATGAAATGAATAAATGGTGACTGGTCTTCATAAATTTGACTTAAAGTCAGTTCGGAATTATGATAAGAAAATAATAAAAACAAAAACGAATGGAAGACACATAGCCTGGCCAAGAAAAACTCATTCAAAAGGAAGCAGTGCACAAACACACACAGAAAGGCTCTAGCTGAAGAAGAGGGGACAATTGTGTCTGTCCGTGCCTTGAGGTGGAAATGCTCATCATAGTCATCGTCATCGTGGTCATCGTTTGTCATGGAACCATGGCAAACGTACCACGTTCTAAATGTGAGCGGTGTTTTCACGTACGTGATTTGTTTGCCACATATGAATAAATATATTCCTCCATCGTTCCTTCTTTCTTTCGGTGGCAGGCACACACACACACACACGCTATGAAGGAAGAACGCCAAGCCAAGCAAGTAGCCCATCATAACCATTGAAACTCGAACAAAAAGGAAGCACATCCCTTTTTAAATAACATTTCATATTTCGTTTTTCTTTTGAATATGTGTTTTATTGTTGTCAGCTTACCAGCTCACACAGGGCAGTGCTACCGATATGGTCGTTATGGTTGTTGCTGGACGGTAGTTCGTTTTTTGATTTAATAATAACTCTTCAGGGAGACCCATATGTCCTTTTGTAGTACGACACAAATAAAGTACGGAGTTTGAATTGGATGGTAGCATACGCACACGCATGGATTGGCTGACGCTCAACTGGTCTCTACGAGATTTTTCCATACGAAAATGTGTGAAGCTTATCTTTATTAAGAAATTCAGTAGTAGTTATGATGGCCGCTTTGCCTGGTAATCATTGAATTGATATCTTGATAAGGCACACACATACAGACAAGTAAATTTTTAGTACACATATAAAATGAAAAAAAAAATGCATTTTTTCTATCATACAGGGTCGGCAATTGGAGGCCTTAAGTTATACACAAAGTTTATAAAAAAAATCTTCAGAAAATAATGTATAAAAATCGAACTTTGATGGTTCTCAGAGAACTCTCAAAATATTTAAGAGCTTTTTTTTTGAAATACTCGGTAAGTTCTTCTTGTAAAAATTTCCAATTTTAGATACTATACTTCTGAAACCATGTTTTTAAAAATCTCAAAATTAAGCTCTATTATTAATTTAAATTTCCTTTAAAAACGGCTCAAAAAATATTCTTTAAAAATTCTCAAATCTAGGTCTGATAGAGAGACACTAGACTTGTAAATATACCTCTGATGTCCCTAAGAAAGTTCTTGAAATATTTTTTTTTTTGTTTTGAAAGTTCACGAATCCAGCACTAATAAATTCTGCAAAATTTGACGTTTAAACATTCGACTTTAGTTAAGGTTTACCTTGAGAAATATTCTCCAAAACTGCACAATTGTAGCTCAATTTTAGCTTTGCCGATTCACAAATAATTCTATTAACAATCCCCAAATATAGATCAAGAAAAAATTTAAACTCAAATGTAAAGGCAAAAGAAAAAAATCTTTAAAAGTCCTCAATGTCAGAAGTATGGTTATGCGATTTTGGATCAGACCGATTGTCTTTAAATATTATTATTAAAATGTTGTAATTTTTAGGACAGATTGTCTTCAAATTAATATTCTTAAAAAATATATTTGATTTTAGCTTTCCAAATATTATTTAATAAGTCTTGAATTTGTGTTCGATAATCCCTGATTATTACTCTAATTATCCATAAAAAAAATCAAAAAAAAAAAAAAATTCTGTAAAATAATACCACATTTATATCCGATGTTCCTAGAAAAAAACCTTTAAAAATTCCAAAATTGGGCTTCAAACCTCACCTATTTTATAGCTTTTTCTTGAAAAAAATATCTTTACAAAACCTAGAATGTATCTGTGTTTGTCCCTCATAAAAAAATTATTTAAAAGCCCTCCGACCTTAGACTAAATGGTCCGATAAAAAATCGTTTAAAAAGTCACAAATTTAGTTTTGCAACTATTTTTTTTTGCAAATCCATGAGTCTAGCTCTAAGCCCAATACTGAGCTAAAATGGATATAAGTACAATTATTAAAGGGACTAAAATTATTCTTTAAAGTCCGATATTTGGGTCTAATAATTATCTCCGAAATTCGTTAAAAAATGCCTGAATTTTTCGTTCGGTTTGTCTTTGAAAAATGTTCCTGTGTAATCCTCAATATGGCACCAATTCAAGAAATCATCGGATTTATCTCTCATTGTCTTTGAAAAGAATTTCGTTTAATGATAATGAAAAAATGAAACTATAACTAGGATGTGCCTTGAGGAATATGTTTTGAAATTTCCTAATATTGTAATTTTTTTTTTCGTATTACTTCTCATATTGTTCTTAAAACCGCCTTCGATTTTGCCTTTATTGGTCTTAGAAAATATCCTTTAAAAATTAACAATTTTCGTTTTTCTCTTAAGACCCTATAAATATATCCCCATTATTAAATTTAAAGAATACCCTTATAAAATATTCTTCAAATATTAAAAGAATATTTAAAAATCCACGTTCTAGCGTTGGCTTGTTTTGGTCCTCCAAGTACATTCTTAAAAAATACAAAATCGATCGAAAGCTTCTTTAAAGAATATGCCATCGAAACATCGGTGCTCCTTTTGAAATCTTTTCTAATACAGTACCATAACTTTGCTGGTTCTCCACGACTTTAAAAATCCACAGTTATAGCCGTAATTTTTTTATGCAGTCTAGATAATAATTCTTAATCTCCAGTGTTTAAATCGCTATTATAATTTTAGAGGCGCCTCAAAAGTATTCTTGCAAAATTCACTTTTGGAAGCCTAAAAAATCTTTCATGATTCGAAGGGCCTTGTAATAATTATTCTTTTCCTTCTTCGTTTAATGGCTCTAGAGGCCTTTCTAGAACTAATTCTAAAAAAATGCTTTTAATGCATATCAAAGCCTTTTCAAAATCCATATATGATGGCTAGCCAAATATTTTTAAAAATCCGCATTTCAAGATTTTTTCAAAAAATCCACGTTGGATGACTCCGTTGGTCCATCCCCAACAATATTGATTTCATAATCTTTATTCCATGGATCTGAAAGACCCTCCAAAATATTAACAAAAATTCACGTATTTTAATGCCTATCAAAGCCTTTTCAAAATCCATATATGATGGCTTGCCAAATATTTTTAAAAATCCGCATTTCAAGATTTTTTCAAAAAATCCACGTTGGATGACTCCGTTGGTCCATCCCCAACAATATTGATTTAATAATCTTTATTCCATGGATCTGAAAGACCCTCCAAAATATTAACAAAAATGCACGTATTTTTTGTGGTTCCACCGAAACGTCTTCCAAGACATTTTTAAATAATCGAAGTTTAATGCCTCTCATCAAAACATCCTTTGAAAACCAGCTTGGATACTTCTGGTTCAGCTTTCAAAATAGAATCGAAAAATTCAGATTAGGTGACTCTGTAAGTCCTTTCAGAACACTTCTATGGTAATGGTAATATTTCAAATATTTTTTGTAAATATTTTTACAAAAAATATTGATTACATAATTTACGTTTCAAAAAATGAGCAAAAATGCACTCTGACAGATATTCAAAAATATTCTCAATAAATCCATGTTAAATGCCTTCCATGAAAAATATTTGAAAAATAACCTTTGATACTTCTAATACAATTTCACATTAGGTCCATCCAAAATACTCCGAAAAAAATTTAGTTACATTCTGTTAAGAGCCGTTCTATTTTTTTTTTTTGTTTTTGGATACCCATTTTTTGATGATTCTGAAAGACTTAAAAATAACTTTATTATAATATCAAAAATATCTTAAAAAGTCTCTCTCAAAATTTTTTTTTTTAAAAAAATCCACTTTTGAGGACTACGATGGTTCCTCAATAAATATTGATGAATGTTTCATGGCTCTAAAATGCATTCTGCACCTTTTATACTTCTTATGTTCCTTTAAAAAAAATTCACAAAAATTCCTCCAAATATTCTCCTTATTAAGTCAAGTTCGGTGCTCTGAAAAGCCTTTCTAAATATTTTGAAAACCTCCGTCTTTGATGATCCTGAAGGAACCATAAAAATTGTTTCTAAACATTTATTTGGGTGGCTCTGTTATTCCTTCGAAAATACTCTACATGACCTTCCCAAATATTTTCAAAAAAAAAAAAAAAAAAAAAAAACGTATTTGATGATTTTTAGGGATCCGTAATAATATCCCAAAAGAAAATCCATCTTCACCAATAAGGTTTGAAAAACATTTTTTCCAAAATGCACCGAAAATATTTTGATTAAATTATTTAAAATATCTATCTCTAAACGAGCTTCAAAAAAATTCCGATGAGACTTTTCCAATGTACCGAAAAAATCCAAGTTTAATAGCTCTAAAGAGCCTTCAGTTTTTTTTCAAATCAATATTAGGCCCTTCGTATGCTCCGGCACTTACCCGTTTTCCCAATGATAAATAGTTCGTACAGTTATCATCATAGTTTTTTCTCTATATCTATGTACGAGTATGTGTACCTGAGTCTCTGCACTAAGTCTCTGAAGTATTATCTCCTACTGCCTGCCAGCAATCATTTGTGGTCAGCGGTGGTTTTAAACTAAAATTATTATTAGTATTATTTATACTTATGTTCTTATTTACTTGTGATAAAATTCCATTATCTGTTCGGAATAATAATTTTATGCTTTCGATGTGGTTAGGGGCCCCCATTCATCCATCTGCACATCAAGGCAGCCACGATGATGATGATGGCTCTCTTTATTCATTCATTCCTCCATTGACATCGACAGTTGCAAAGAAGCGAAAGAAAAAAAAACACGATGGGCTGTAAAGTGTATGGTTTAATGTTGAGATTTTATGTCATTTTGTCATATTCCAAGTGTGTGTTTGTGTGTGCGCATGCGTGGTAATACTAAAATTAAAAATTATTGTAACAAAGAACGGATGCGCATATGTTAATCACATAGAATATGAATGAATATGAAGTGAGGGAGTGAGCGATCCAGCGAATGAATGAATTTTTAGTGCCATGAAAGAAAATATGAATAAATATTTGGTTAGTCAAACCAAAACGAAAGACTTAAGACACATACTTGATTTTTTATTACAGATAATATTTTTACTGTCCAAACATATCAATCGTTTTTTTTTTAATTTTTTCATTTTTTTCTTCAATAAAATAGCGTAAAAGGAAAAAAAACAAGTGTGTCTTATCCCAACCTGTGATCATTGGACACATTTCCTTTGGGATATTTTAATATTCAATATTTAGATATGACAAAGTTTTTCTGTATTTTTTCTTGTAACCTCACGTGCTCTGCACCCACAAAATGGCATCAATTAAAGGAAGCATTTTTTTTCTCAAGAAAAAATAGAAAAAAATATTTTTTATAAAGAAATCGAAATCATTATTGAAACCAGTAAAGAAAGTCTTAAAGTCGGGCGGGGCCGACTTTATGATACCCTACACCACTTTGCTAATTTAGTAGAGCTGCGCATAACAATTAAAAGTTTTTATGGGAGAATTCAATCATACACTCTATGATTATAATTATAATTTAAAATTTAAAGGACTAAATACGCCGAAGCATTTGTATCTTTTAAATTCGGGCTTGTATTGCCCATTTGGTGCACAATTAATTTGAAATCGGATAAAAATATATATGGGAGCTATATCCAAATCGGAACCGATCTCGATAAAATTTGCCAAAGATATTTCTGAGCTGTATTTGATATATTTCTCTTAATATCGTTGTTACGGACTGCATATTACGGCTGTGGGTAACAAATATGACAAATCGGATGAACAGTATAGATGGGAGCTATAGCTATGTCTGAACTGATCTTCACCAAATTTGACATACTAGCTTCTAGACTCAATTCGGCCGTAAGTGCCAAATTTCATCCAATTTGGACAAATATTAGAGGTTTGGTGCACAGTCGAAAGTAAATCGGACGAAGTTATATATGGGAGCTATATCCAAATCTGAACCGATTTCGATAGAATTTAGCAAAGGTATATCTGAGTTGTATTTGATATATTTCTTCAAATATTGTTGTTAGAGAGTGCATATTACGGCTGCGGAGGACAAAAATAACAAATCGGATGAACAATATATATCGGAACTATAGCTATATCTGAACCGATTTTGATCAAATTTGGCATACTTATTTTCAGGTCCAATCTGATAGTACGTGCAAAATTCCATTCTCTTCGGGCTGATATTACACGTTTGGTGCACAATATAAGGCAAATCGGACGAAGACATATATGGGAGCTATATCTAAATTTTGACCGATTATCTCCAATTTCAATAGGGTTCGTCCTTGGGGCAAACAAATTATTTGTGCAAAATTTCATCTGGATAGGGCAATAAATGCGAACTGTTCTTTGTTTACAAAAATACATGGACGGACGGACGGATGGACGGACATGCATAAATCGACTCAGAATGTGATTCTATGCAGATCATCAAAAGGAACTATGGGTCTATCTCGTTTCATTTTGCCTGTTTCAAACAAATGCACAAAGACATAATACCCTGATCACCTTGTCGTGTAGGGTATAAAAAAGGCTAATCGATTTTGTATATCTATTATTCATGGTGGCCCTCACGCCATTTGCATTGCCTCAACCCACCTGCTGCTCTCGCTCGGGCTCGTAATTGTTTGTTTGCCAAACAAAAACCACAATCAAGACAAGACATCATAATTAGTTAGAATTGACCACTTCAGATTTTTTCTTCCAAGGAAGTGAAAATCTGTCCTTGAAGTGGTGAAAAAAATTAATCAAAATTTCATTCTATGCTAAGAGGCAGATTTTAAGGAATGTATTTCCATAGATGCTAAATGTGATCAAACAATGCTGTTTAAATATTTAGATGAGGTCAAGACCAGGAAGGTCATGTTAAGAACCTAACCAGGGAGTTCCTGTAGACTGGCTGGGGACCCGGACGCCCATATAAAGAAGCTGGAGGCTCCCAATAAAATTATAAAATTAAGAAAAACTATGGTGCCCTGCCGGACCCAATGGCGAGGGTAATGATTTACTGCAATTCACTGATACAATGGGTGAACTAGAAAACTCCTGTAGATTTACAGTTTTGGCAGAAGCGAAATTGGATAAAATTCAGGATAAAAATTGGCAGTGGTGGAGAAAATCGATCGATCATAGTGTGCATCAGCTGGGGTGCGCCGTGGCACAAGGTTCCGAGGAGGGTAACGGTAAAAACTGAAAAGAGGAAAGAAAATGAATTATTGTCGCCACCATGGAGGAAGAGATAGAGATCCCTTAGAAGTATTTTCTGTAATGTAGGTGATTTCGAGCGAAATCTTCCGTAGATGACGAGCGGAATCTACTCTGATGCAGATGAACCCAGGAGTCAAGAAAATATATTCATATATCAACTAACAGAACAGTGTTGGCTTGTTTGTTCGGGATACCGTAGTATTTTGTTGTTGCTAAATGGTCAGGCTTTATCCCTTTATTGCTCTTTTTATAAAAACAACGTTTGTTTATTAGTGGAGAACGATGGTAATGTTTACCAGGGGGTAAGCCAGGGAATACCTTGGATTCGGAAAGAGCCACCAATCCTTATCAGTTCCCTTGTTTTTTGTCTGGGAAATTCTCCCCAGAAGTTATTTAAAAAAAAACTTCTATGACAAAAAACATTTTTTACCCAAGTGACGAGATCGTAAGCTCAATAGAAGAGGAACCAAAGAATTAAATAAAACTAAAATTCTTTTGGAATAAAAATATTTCTATACGAAAATAATGGTACTAAAAAAAAAAAAAAAAAAAAAAAAAAAGAACTAAGGTTCGTCTGGCCTGAACTTTTAATCTCCTTCATCATTTGGACTGAACTTGCAAATTCAAATTTCACATCTCTACAGTCAATTATTTGTCAGAGAAGGCGGTGGATTTTAGGAACGCTAGTGGCTATTAAGAACCCCAATGGCTACTAGGACCCCCCGGTGGCTATTAGGAACCCCAACTTTACAATAATTCTCTTGAAAAACATAACTAAAATCATTAAAATGCCAAATATTGGGGGCTGCCATTATATGGAAGCTATACGAAGATTTGGACCAGTATGAATAATTTTTTGCCATTTCATCTATGAACTCCAAACATCGAATTTGAAACAATTCCGATGAAAAGTGTGACACACATCATCAAAATACCAAATATATGGAGGTACCGTTATATGCCGGCTTTACCAAAGCATGGAACTCTATATATTCAATAAAAAATCATTCCATATATATTGATTCGTTCTCCAATTTTCGATTGTTAGAGTTAAAATATAGGTGTATGCCAGGGACTCCACAAAGACGAAATAAAGGACAAGGGGACCATAAATATGGAGGCCCGAGTGTCCATATTGAGGATCTGGGTGTTGTTTAAACGATTTGGAGGGCAGGGAGTCCATGTAGACGCGCTGGATGTCCTCATCAGTTCCCTTGTATTTTGTCTGGGATATTCTATCATCTAACTATAGACCATCAAACGTGAATTTTAAGTAATATTTTCCAAAACTATAAATGTGATACCCTACAATACAAACCCTCCTTATGTCTAAACTGATCTTTTCGATTTTTTTAAAATATTTCAATAAAGGTGCATTTACAGGAATATATTTTCAATTATTATTAAGGGAATAATTCATAGAGTTTTAAGAATAATTTTTCAATTCCTACAAAATTCTTCAAAGGTCCATTTTTTTAAGGAATATTTTTAATTAATATTTTTTTTAACGAATATTTTTTAAGGGATATCTTGGCCATTAAATATATTTTAAAAGAATATTTTTGAATTACCATCAGAGGTGTATATCGTGAATTTAAAAAAAAAAAAAAAAAAATATATATATATACATATATATATATATATATATATATATATATATATATATATATATATATATACTTTTTTTTTTTTTAGGACTTTATAGAGCATAAAACGTGGATTCTTAAAGAATTTTTGGGGGGATAAAATGCGGATTTTTGATTTTTTTTTTTTTTTTTGGTTTTTAAATGGCTTTCTGCTCTTATTAATCGACCGTGGCATCAGAATAAATGCCGAATATTATTGGAAAAATATTCTGAAGGGTTTATTAAAACCTTGGGCACGCAAACATTTTGGCCGCAGACCTTGGACAGTCCAACAGAATTCAGCACTATTGCCCTCAGCACCCGCCTCCCAAGAGTGGTTAAAAATGAGGTTCCTCGCTTCATTTCCAGCGCAAAATGGCTACAAAATTCTCCGTATACCAATCCGGTGGACTACTGCGTCTGAAGTATTTTGAAAAGCAAGGTTGGCACTAAAAGTGTACCAAAGTGTCGATCACCTCAAGCAAGGTTAAGTGCTTGCTTGAGGTGAGCAACATTCGAGCAGCGTGTGACGGTTTCATTGGCCGTTTGAAGGTCATAATTCGTGCCAAAGGTTACCAATTCGAACAAATCTAAACTTATTTTAAAATTTTATGCTATTTCCGACATTTTTTGCTGTCATTCAATAAAATTTAAAAAATGTAAAAATTATGGCATTTGACTTTGTTGCAGTTTTTTTATCTCACCCTGTTTATCACCATATGGAAAGAATTTTGATATTTTCAAAAAAACAAAAAAAAAATTAAAAATAAATGAAATGCGTTAAAAATTCTGTTAAAATCTTAACAATACCGAATATAGGAGGATACCTTTATCTCGGGGCTATTTGAAGTCCTGCACCTGCACAGACAATTTTCTGTCACAATTACGTTGAATGTTCTACCTATAATCGCCAAAATACCGAATATAGGGAGGTACTGTTATATCGGGGCCATACGAAGACCTGCACCAACATAGACAATTTTCTGTCACAGGCTGTAGTACCTATTAGGAACATCAAAAACGAAATTTCAAACAATTTCGGTGAATGTTGTACTTAAAATCGTCAAAATATCGGAAGGCCTATATCAGGAAGCCTATACGAAGACCTGGATCTTCACACACAATTTTGTGTCACAGGCTTTAGTACCTATTTGGAACTTCAAATACGAAATTTCAAACGAAATTGAAAAAAGGCCGGTGAATAATGTCGCTGAAAGCATAAAAATACCGAATATTGGGTGGTACCGTTGTATGGGGGGTATATGAAGCCGTGGACCTGCACAGAAAATTTTCGGTAACAGTCTGTAGTATCTATTACGAACTTAAAATACAAAATTTGAAATAATTCCGGTGAATAATGTCGCTGAAATCATCAAAATACCGAATATTGGGAGGTACCGTTATATGGAGGCTATACGAAGACGTGGACCTGCACAGACAATTTTCTGTCGAAGTCTGTAGAATCCATTACGAAATTCAAATACCAATTTTGAAACAATTCCGGTGAAAGATGTCGCTAAAATCATCAAAATACCGAATATGGGGAGGTACCGTTATATAGGGGCTATACGAACACGTGGACCTGCACAGACAATCTCCTGCCATAGGCTCTAGTATCTATTGCGAATATCAAACACCAAATTTGAAACAATTCCGGTGATTAATGTCCCCAAAATCATCAAAATATCGAATATCAGGGGCTATCGTAGTATGTGGGTTATACGATATTGTGAACCTATATAGACATTTCTCTTCCAGGAGGTAAAGTACTCAGATGGAACTCCTTTTATGAATTTTCAGAAATTTGGCTACAATCATCAAAGTACCGAATATCGGGGGGTTCGCTTTTCAAAAAATATTTTTAAAAAATCCGCTTTCAGATTCTCATTTAAAAAATTATTTTTTAAAAATCCACGCTTAGAATGGCTTTTCAAAAAATATTTTTAAAAAATTCTAAATTCTCTTTTTAAAAAATATTTTTTTAAAACATCCACGTTAGATTCTCTTTTCAAATAGTATTTTTAAAAAATCCACGTCCATATTCGCTTTCCAAAAAATATTTTTAAAAGATCCGCATCTAGATTCTCTTTAAAAAAAATAAAAAAAAATCCACGTCTTAAAAAACCATTTTTAAAATATTCACATTTAAAAAATCTACTATTTAACGACAAATATTTCGAATATTCTCTTGATAATAATTAAAATAGTAATAGTCTTAGAAATAATTTAAAAAAAATATATATAGTGAAAAAATTTTCAAGATATTCAAGACCTTGTACAAGCATTGATATTTTTTGAATTTAAAATACCACTTGATTGCATTATTTGACTGGCAATTTTTTTCAATCCATCATTTCATTTTATTATGGATATCAATATCCTTTGTATGTATTTTTAAAAATATACGGAAATTGGAATTGGAAAATTTAAAAAAAAAATAGGAATTTCAAGAATGTAGCTCATCTCCTTTCCATGTTTTGTAATTTTCAATTTTGATTTTTTTAAAGATATTTTACATTGATATATTGTCAATGTAATTTTTCGTTACATTTCTTCTTCTCAGAATTATGAATACAATTTGATTTAATTAAATTTATGCAAACAATTCTCACGTTGCCACAAATCATCATCAGGCCAAACATCATCAAACAAAAGACTTAAGACACAAACTCGTTTAATGGAAATCATAGTTGTTTTTTTTTTTACAAACATTTATTTTTCCAATTAAATTTAACACCAATAAAATATTTTTTTTAGTTTTTTTTTTTTTCAATATTCTCATGCCCAGGATATTAAATATTCCTCACAGCATGTCCACCTCACTGCCAAATGGCTAAGGCGTAATTTCATACAAAAGATGAAATTCCAGAAAACTGTAACATCGATGATCAACTTTTATTCAACAAAAAAAGAAACGCAACAGTCAACAACCACAAAACTGTCACTTGTTTCACATAAATAGTCATTGTGTCCGTTGTCCTCATCATCCTCGGCCCAGGCCCAAGTGTTGTGTGGCTAGCCTGGCGCCACTTGTCTGTTTTATAAAACAGAAAGAAAAAAAATATTCATTACCATGGATTTCTTTGTAAATTAACAGTATTCTCGTAAAGGTAAGGCAGAAAGCAACAACAACAACAACAACGACGGCAAGCAAAAAATCTATTAAATAGGGCCACACTTGTTGAACGTGACCCACATTCCAGCAGTTTGTCATTGTTTCCATTTGGGATTCTTAAGACATCTCCTGTGGTGTCTAGGCCGTGTTTCTTTTTTACTTGAATGGCTATTGACAGCCGTTGACTAACAGATCTGTGTGGCAAGGTGTGGTTCTAGATTATTGAGGATGATATCTTGTTTTAGACCATGGCATAAACATTAATGTTAGTGTTGTTGTTGTTGCTCTCGTTAGCACTCCGTCGATTGTGTGAAAAACAAATAGTTTTGCAGTTTTCGTTAAAAAAAAGAAAGGCAGAAACATAGTTTATGAGTGTCGTAACAATTGTTTTGTCACCTTGGTGTTGTCGTGCAGATATCCTTTTTGACTCACTCACTTCACTGGAATCACACACACCGAGCGAGAGAGAGATGGGAGAGGGGCCAGATAACAAAACTGTAACAGTTAAATATTTTGATAAACATTGGTCATGTCCAATGGCTATTCGGAGCAGACAACAATGCTGGCGATTGTTTAGCGTGGTTTGTCACCGGAGATGGTGAAAAAAAAAACAAAAATAAAAGGTTAGAAAATATTGACATTACAAATAAATAATTTGCAATGCCATGCTAATGGATGAATAAAAAAAGAGGGCAAAAGGAAAAATTGGAATCTACGTTGAAATAATTTCGTGAAATTTAACAGAGAATATCAAGGAAAAGCCTAGAATTTTAAGTCCATCCAACTCCAAAAAAATATTTTTTAAAAAGAGAATTTAGACGAGGATTTGTTAAAAATAATTTTTGAAAAGCGAATCTAAGCGTGGATTTTTAAAAAATAATTTTTGATACCTGAAAGCGGATTTTTTAAAAATAATTTTTGAAATAAGAATCTAGACGTGTTTTTTTTTTTTTTTTAAATATTTTTTGAAATGTGAATCTAGACGTGGGTTTTTTAAAAATAATTCTTGAAATGAGAATCTAAAAGTGGA
>NW_026712297.1:295000-465000 GCF_030504385.1 Musca domestica | reverse complement strand
TTTTGCAATGTCCGGTAACCCCCATTCAAATGTGCGTGAGGATCGGGCGATAATTACAACCTGCTGACAATTTTTCAGTTTTTTGGTCCATTTCAACCCCTAAATATATGGCGATCATCTCCAAAAAAAGTATGTTTCTATTCTGACCCTCATCTTATCCCCATGCAAAATTTCGTAAGGATCGAGCCATAAATGCGATCTGTATATGATATCCTGATATCCTAACTACTTAGTTTTGTTAGCTGTAGAAATATTACCAAATGTTTAATTCAAAATGAAAATATGCCAAAAATATGACAAAACTGAAAAAATATGAGAAAATTTTACAAAATCAATATTTTCATCTTTAGAGAGATATTTTTATGCGAATTTTTAGACGTTTTTTCTTTCCTGCCAAGAGGCCATTCTGAATTAATGAGAACTGTCGAAATCAGTTCAGCCGTTCTCGACATATAAGAGATTTTTCAAGCATATCTTCTTTGATAGACATATATATCGCACATATTTTGCTATATATCCGACTTGTTGGATGTTAACATCAATGTAAAGGTCAGAAGTAACCTTGTCATGGCTTTGTGATTTCGCCGGGATTTAAAATATTCGCGGTTTAATGAAAATTTTTGAATTTTTTCAACACAAAAGATATGGTCTATTTTACCCGCTAAATATTATCCGATGAGCACCCAAATTGGTAGAGCTCTTGCCCGCCCTAAACTCTAGCTACATGCGAAATTCCGCGTCGATTGGTCTATAATTGCGACCTGTATAGCTGCTGCAAAATCCGAGATTTTTTCAGTATTTGGTCCATTTCAACCCCTAAACATTTGGCGATCATCTCCAAAAGAAATAGGGTTCTATTCTGACCCCAGACCCACCTCCATTCTAAATTTCGTGAAGATCGGGCCATAATTGCGACCTGTAGAGTGATTACAAATTAACATGGACAGACGGACAGATGGACGGACGGACATACATAGCTAGATCGACTCAGCTCGGCGAGCTAGGAAGATCCATATATACTTTCCTATATGGGAAACCAATATTTCGAGGTGTTACATAATTTTTGGGCCAATCAAACTTATAATACCCCCAACACATAGTGTTGTAGGGTATAAAAATATATACAGCAAAAACCCCTAGTCTTCCACAAGAAATCAAAAGACTTAAGACACAAACTTGATTCCTGAAAACTCTCCTAACCAAACACATAAATCACCAAGTAAATTTGTCTACTATTTCCCTTTAACATTGCTTCTTATGACCTTTTAGCTTTTACTTTGATGCCATGAAATCGTTACATTTGAGAAAATTTGTCAAAACGGATTAACACCCAAATAAATGGCACTTAAATGACAATAACAGACAATACTCGTTCTCTTCTTTTTCAAGTAAATAGCCGACAAAATAACGATGGCAACCGCAAAAAAGGCAACAACAACAATAACAAAACACCTGATATGCTGAAAAGCTATGACAAAGAATATGACTACTTTAAGATAAATTAATGTAACTGGGCAAAGGAACATGTTGAGGTTATTTGCCAACAGCAGAAGAAGGAAAAAAATATGAAACCTTTTTGGGAGAAAAGAAAACCAGGCAAACCCACCGTTGGCATTGTCTGGCTCTACAGCGGCATTGATGATCATTTTTTTGAGAGGACGGGCAGGGCATGATAATGGAAATGGTTGCTGGTTGGCAAAATAGAAGGATGTCAAACAACAATGTAATAAAAAATTATTGTCATTTTGTTGGCAACTTTAGTCGTAGTTGAAAAAAAAACGCGAAAATCGCTTCAAATGCTCATGGAGAGCTTCATTGCCGTACATGACCTCTAACAAAACGTAGCAGGCTCTTGGCTTTTTTTTCTGCTTCGATTTTTGTTAGTAGTGGGGGAGTGGATTGTTACCTTATACTTTAACCTCAATTGTATGGCAGATTTCTATTTTCTGGCCAAGCAGCCAGACGACCAAACTGCTTTGCCATCCAAAAAAAAAAAAAAAAAAATCTGCTGAAATATTCAAAAATATGTGCACAAATAATGTATTTGATAAATATTTTGTGGAGCTTTTAATGCTCTTCTTCCGATCCATTCCTCCCTGCCAACCATAGAGTCATCATCCATTCATGGCTTTACAAACATATAATCATAGTTTGTCCATATATATTTTTTCGTCTTTTAAAAGCATTATTGTTATTAATAATATGCTTGTAAGCAACCAACTTATTTACAGAGGGGCCAGCAGAACTCACAACTCCCCCATAAGCAACGGCCACTACAGTGGTTCAGAATACGATTTATTTGATCAAAATTCCAAAAAAATTAAATATATTTCCAAGCAACCTTATTAGCCATAACGTGAATTTTGGATGGATTTTTAAGCATTTTTTGAAAAGAGTATCTAAACGTGAATTTTTTTAAATATTTTTTTGAAAAGAGAATCTAAACGTGGATTTTTTAAAAATATTTTCTGAAAAGAAAATCGAAACGTGGATTTTTAAAATATATTTTTTTAAAAGAGAACCGAAACGTTTATTTTTAAAAAATATTTTTTAAAAGAGAACCGAAACGTGGATTTTTTAAAAATATTTTTTTAAAAGAGAACCAGGACGTGGATTATTTTAATATTTTTTTAAAAGAGAACCATGACGTGGATTATTTTAATATTTTTTTAAAATAGAACCGGGACGTGGATTATTTTAAAATTTTTTTAAAGAGAACCGAAACGCGGATTTTTTAAAAATACTTTCTGAAAAAAAAATCGAAACGTAAATTTTTTAAAAATATTTTTTTAAAAGAGAACCGAAACGTGGGTTTTTTAAAAATATTTTTTTTAAAGAGAACCGGAACGTGGATTTTTTAAAAATATTTTTTTAAAAGAGAACAGGAACGTGGATTTTTTAAAAATATTTTTTTAAAAGAGAACCGGAACGTGGATTTTTTAAAAATATTTTTTTTAAAAGAGAACCGGAACGTGGATTTTTTAAAAATATTTTTTTAAAAGAGAACAGGAACGTGGATTTTTTAAAAATATTTTTTTAAAAGAGAACCGGAACGTGGATTTTTTAAAAATATTTTTTTAACAGATTTTTTAAATGTTTTTTTTTTAATAGATCCTACATGTGGATTTTTAAAAATATTTTTTCAAGCCCAGAAAAAAACGTGGATTTTTCAAAATATTTAATAATATTTTAAAGCCCAGAACATAAACGTGTATTTTTAAAAACATTTTTTCAAGCCCAGAACGTGGATTTTTAAAATTATTTTTAAAATTATATTTTTGAATCATAGATCCTAAACGTGGATTTTTAAAATTATTTTTAAAATTATATTTTTGAATCATAGATCCTAAACGTGGATTTTTAAAAAGATTTTTAAAATTATATTTTTGAATCATAGATCCTAAACGTGGATTTTTAAAAAGATTTTTAAAATTATATTTTTGAATCATAGATCCTAAACGTGGATTTTTAAAAATATTTTTTGAATCATGGATCCTAATCGTGGATTTTTAAAAATATTTTTTGAATCATAGATCCTAAACGTGGATTTTTAAAAATATTTTTTTCAGGGCCAGAACATAAACGTGAATCTTTAAAAAATACTTTTTCATGCCCAGAACATAAACGTGGATTTTTAAAAATATTTTTTCAAGCCCACAACATAAACGTGGATTATTAAAAATATTTATTCAAGCCCAGAACTAAACGTGGATTTTTAAAAACATTGTTTAAGCCCAAAATATAAACGTGGATTTTTAAAAATATTTATTCAAGCCCAGAACTAAACGTGGATTTTTAAAAATATTGTTTAAGCCCAAAATATAAACGTGGATTTTTAAAAATATTTTTTCAAGTCCGGAACATAAACGTAGATTTTTAAAAATATTTTTGTAAGCCCAGATCATAAACGTGGATTTTTAAAAATATTTTTTCAAGCCCAGATCATAAACGTGGATTTTTAAAAATTTTTTTTCAAGCCCAGAACATAAACGTGGATTTTTAAAAACATTTTTTCAAGCCCAGAACATAAACGTGGATTTTTAAAAATATTGTTTTGAGCCCAGAGCATAAATTTGGATTTTTAAAAATATTTTTTTAAGCCCAGAGCATAAACGTGGATATTGAATAATATTTTTTCAAGCCCACAACATAAACGTGGATTTTTAAAAATATTTTTTTCAAGCCCACAACATAAACGTGGATTTTTAAAAATATTTTTTCAAGCCCACAACATAAACGTGGATTTTTAAAAAAATATTTTTTTCAAGCCCACAACATAAACTTGGATTTTTAAAAATATTTTTTTCAAGCCCACAACATAAACGTGGATTTTTAAAAATATTTTTTCAAGCCCACAACATAAACGTGGATTTTTAAAAATATTTTTTTCAAGCCCACAACATAAACGTGGATTTTAAAAATATTTTTTTCAAGCCCACAACATAAACGTGGATTTTTAAAAATATTTTTTTCAAGCCCACAACATAAACGTGGATTTTTAAAAATATTTTTTTCAAGCCCACAACATAAACGTGGATTTTTAAAAATATTTTTTCAAGCCCACAACATAAACGTGGATTTTTAAAAATATTTTTTTCAAGCCCACAACATAAACGTGGATTTTTAAAAATATTTTTTTCAAGCCCACAACATAAACGTGGATTTTTAAAAATATTTTTTTCAAGCCCACAACATAAACGTGGATTTTTAAAAATATTTTTTCAAGCCCACAACATAAACGTGGATTTTTAAAAATATTTTTTCAAGCCCACAACATAAACGTGGATTTTTAAAAATATTTTTTTCAAGCCCACAACATAAACGTGGATTTTTAAAAATATTTTTTTCAAGCCCACAACATAAACGTGGATTTTTAAAAATATTTTTTCAAGCCCACAACATAAACGTGGATTTTAAAAATATTTTTTTCAAGCCCACAACATAAACGTGGATTTTTAAAAGTATTTTTTTCAAGCCCACAACATAAACGTGGATTTTTAAAAATATTTTTTTCAAGCCCAGAACATAAACGTGAATCTTAAAAAATATATTTTTTCAAGCTCAGAACATAAGCCTGGATTTTTAAAAATATTTTTTGAAGCCCAGAACATAAACCTGGATTTTTAAAAATATTTTTTCAAGCCCAGAACGTAAACCTGGATTTTTAAAAATTTTTTTTTAAACCCAGAACATAAACCTGGATTTTTAAAAATATTTTTTCAAGCCCAGAACGTAAACCTGTATTTTTAAAAATATATTTTTAAGCCCAGAATATAAACGTGGATTTTAAAAAATATTTTTTCAAGCCCAGAACATAAACGTGGATTTTTAAAAATATTTTTTCAAGCCCAGAACATAAACGTGGATTTTTAAAATATTTTTTCAAGCCCAGAACATAAACGTGGATTTTTAAAAATATTTTTTCAAGCCCAGAACATAAACGCGGATTTTTAAAAATATTTTTTCAAGCCCAGAACATAAACGTGGATTTTTAAAAATATTTTTTCAAGCCCAGAACATAAACGTGGATTTTTAAAAATATTTTTTTAAGCCCAGAACATAAACGTGGATTTTTAAAAATATTTTTTCAAGCCCAGAACATAAACGTGAATCTTAAAAAAAATATTTTTTTAAGCTCAGAAGATAAACCTGGATTTTTAAAAATATTTTTTCAAGCCCAGAACATAAACGTGTATTTTTAAAAATATTTTTTAAGACATGGATTTTTTAAAAATATTTTTTAAGACATGGATTTTTTAAAAATATTTTTTAAGACGTGGTTTTTTATTAAATGTTTTGTGAATATTTGATTTTTAATAAAAGTTTTAGAAGTGGATTATTTTTAAAAATGTTTTTTTAAGACTTGGATGTTTTTAAAATATTTCCAAAACGTGATTTTTTTCAAAATATTTTTAAAACGTGGATTTTTTTTTTAATATTTTTAAGATGTGATTTTTTAAAACAATTTTTACAAACCAATATTCCAAACATGGATTTTTCGAAATGAATTTTTCAACACCAGATCCTAAACATAAATTCTGTTCAAACTTTCTATTCCGGCTGTGATCCCAAACATATATTTTTTATATTTCTGAAAATTTCTGAATCACAGTGCGCTAGACCTCACATCTGCTTACGAACATCTCAAATTTTACGCAGGCAACCTTTTGAGTTCGAGTTTTAAGTCATATTTGAACATTGGCCATAAAGCTCTACAAATTGTTTTGTGTCCGTGTGTGTGTGAGTGCATCAGAGGAGGATTATTTGGGGCCAACTAGACTTGTATTTCCCAAAAAAGAAAAACGATCTTTGTGATGACTGTCTATTTAAGTGTTTTGGGCCGTCTGTCCGCTGGTCTGTCCGTCTGCCACATAGTTCGCGGTGGCCGCTTGTAATGCAATTTTATTAAACGCGCTTAAAATGCGCGACAAATGATCATCGAAAACAAATGGACCACCATCATATAAACCATGGCATTTTGTCTTCTGCTTCGCAATCTCTTTTTAGCCGAGGACTTGGGGGGGGGGAGGTTTGCATTTGGCGGCATTTTGTCCATTTTTATCAGCCTCTTAAGGGATCTTTGTTGCTGTTGTTGTTGTTGCATTTTGAGCTTGAATAAGTAGGAGGATATGCTGTATCATTTTAACATTTTAGCGGTATGTATTTGACCATAAAAGTCGATTTCTGTTTTTTTTTTTTTTTGCCTGTTCAGCTCTTACCTTTTTCGAGTGACTTAATATCAATGGTGTAGCAAAATTTATTAAGTATGTCACAAGATCATTTATCGAGTTGAACAATGAACGGCACCGAAGCACTGGCGAGCTGAGAAAAAAAAATACAAAGCTCTTAAAAGGCAATTTTTCACAGATGCGAGACTAGGAAGCATTAATAATAAAATTTGATATTTTAACCAATATTTTCCATAAAGTGGTTGGAAATATGGAATAAGTTTGCAGAGAAATGTGAAAAAAAAATGAAACAGGCCTTGATTTTTTCGGAATATCAGGAACATTTTTATGAAAAAAGAAAAAAATATAAAAGGTATTTGAAGGGTATTTGTCAGGGCCCAAAAGTATTATATTGACATAGAGGGTGCGACATTTCCTTTATAAGGATATTTTTTTGGTATTTTCTCCGTGGAGTTCACTTCGGCGGGATAACTATTTTGTGGATAATATATATTTTTTTTTTAGGATTTTTGAATATATTCCCGAGAAACCTTATTAGCAAAAACGTGAATTTTGGATAAAACGTGGATTTTTAAAGCTTTTTTTGAAAAGAGTATTTAAACGTGTTTTTTTAATATTTTTTAAAAGAGAACCGAAACGCGGATTATTTAAATATTTTTTTTAAAAGAGAACCGAAACGCGGATTATTTAAATATTTTTTTAAAAGAGAACCGAAACCTGGATTATTTAAATATTTTTTTAAAAGAGAACCGAAAGCTGGATTATTTAAATATTTTTTTAAAAGAGAACCGAAACCTGGATTATTTTATATTCGACATTTCCTTTACAAGGATATTTTTTTGGTATTTTCTCAGTGGAGTTCACTTCGGCGGGATAACTATTTTAAGGATAAAATACAATTTTTTTTTTGTCTAGGATTTTTCTCATATGATTTTCTGGGTCCTATATGTGGAGATTTTTATAACCGCAGTTATATGGGTGTATAGAGGGTGAGATGAGAAAACTGCTACCAATTTAAGACTGCTGTCATTTCTAAGTCAATCGTCCGTCAATGCTGAATAATATCGCAAAAATTTTCTGGAGGATGTATTAAAGCCTTGGTCACGCAAATGAAACATTTTGACCGCAGAACTTGGACATGCCAACAGGACTCAGCACCATCGCACTCAGCACGCGCCACCCATAAATGGTTACAAAATGAAGTTCCTCGCTTCATTTTCAGCCATTGTGCAATGGCCACCAAAATCTCCGGACTAATGTGTCTGGAGTATTTTGGATAACAAGGTTTGCACAAAAAAATACCAAAGTGTCGATCATCTCAAGCAAGCGCTTCGCCGGGAATGGGCCAAAATACCGCAGAGCAACATTCGGACAGGGTGTGACGCTTTCATTGGCCGTTTGAAGGCCATAATTCGTGCCAAAGGTGATCAATTCGAACAAATCTAAACTTATTCTAAAATTTGATGCTATTTCCGACATTTAAAAAAAATGTAAAAATTATGGCGTTTGACTTTGTTGCAGTTTTTTTATCTCACCCTGTATATTGGCTCAGCGTAAAATTCTAAGACGATCTAGCGATCTCCATCTCTCTGTCTGTTGTAATCACCCTATCTTTCTTACTAATTGAGATAGAAGGCTAAAATTTTTGCATATATGCATAGTTTACCAGTGAGCTGGTTAAGTTCGTAAATGGGCCATGTCCGTCAACGTCTTCGTATAGTCCCCATATAACGGTGCCCTCCGATATTCAGTATTTTTATGATTTTAGCGACATTATTTACCGGAATTATTTCAAATTTCGTATTTAAAGTTCGTAATGGGTGCTACAGCCTATGACAACAATTTTCGTATGCAGGTCCACGTCTTCGAATAGTCCCCATATTTTTTATGATGATTTGTGCGACATCATTCACCGGAATTGTAACAAATTTCTTATTTAAAGTTCCTATTGGGTGCTACAGCCTATGACAAAAAATCGTATGTAGGTTTACGTTTTCGTATAGCCCCCATATAACAATACCCCCCGATATTCGGTATCCTCCAAAGAAGAGAAGAAGGTATTCTCCAAAGAAGGCCATGAGGTCTTCTCCATAGGAGATTAGAAGGTCATTTACAAAAAAGACCAATAGGTATTTCCCAAAGAAGACCAGAAGCTCTTCTCCAAAAAAGACCAAAAGGTATTCCCTTAAAAGGTCGGAAGATCTTCTCACAAACCAGCAGAAAGGCTTTTTATTTAAAAAAAAACTTGAAGGTCTTCTTCTCCATAAAAAAAACTAGAAGCTTTTTTCTTCCTAGCCGACGAGAGGTCTTTTTCGGAAGATCTTCTCATAAACCAGCAGAAGGGCTTTTTATTTAACAAGACCTTAATGTTTTCTTCTCCATAAAAGAACCAGAAGCCTTGTTTTAGCTGACGAGAGGTCGTTTTCTTCTCTATAGAAGGCCTGAGGGTTTTAACCTTCTCCATAGAAAATCTGGAGGATTCTTTTTCTACATAGAAGACCTGAAGGTTTTTTTCTCCTTCATAGAAAACCTAGAACTCTTCTCCCCATAGAAAACTCTGAGATCTTGTTCTTTGCCATTGAAGATCTGGATGTAGTCTTGTTCGCCATAGAAAACCTGGAGGTCTTCTTCTTCTCCGTAGAAGAGATGGTTGTCTTTTTCCTCTCCATAGAAGACCTCTCCCTAGAAGATATATGGAGATCTTTTTATCCCTGGAAAAGATCAGAAGGTCTTCTTCGCCATAGAAGACATGGAGATCCTATTATTCGCCATAGAAGTCTTCTGGAGGTCTTCTCCCCAGACCTGCGGAGGTTTCTTTCTCTATAGAAAACTTTTGGATATTCCCCGATATTCGGTATTTTGATGATTTTAGCGACATCATTCATCGGAATTTTGTCACTACAGTGTATGACAAAAAATTTCGTAAGCAGGCCCACGTCATCGTATAGTCTTCATATAACAGTTTTCATTTAAGTGGTAGTTTCGGGGAGTTTTTTTTTTTTTTTTTTTTTTTTTTTTTGAAATTTTTCAAGTTCCTTCCAAATGGCCGGACCGACCTTATCTGCTTTTTCACTTGTTGATATTTCTGGTGTTCTACAAGAATACTTTTTTGGTATTCTCTCAATGGGGTCCATTTGGACTGAGGACCTTTTCTATAGATTAAATACCATTTTTCTCTTTTCTACGATTCTTCTCATATGATTTTCAGGGTCATTTATGGGGAGATTTTTATTTATTTGTTTATTTTTTTTTTTTTTGATAAACAATGTTTCCGTCCTTTTCTTTCACAAGAGATCAAATCTGAAATAAAGCCTCATCTGTATATCATCCAATATTGATTTTTCTATATTTTAGAGGCAAAAAATCCGGAATCCTTTATTGATGGATTTCAAATCATAGGCAAACGGTCATGCATCCTATTTTTATTGCCATAAATTTTGTGATGAAATAATTATTTTTATTTTTTAATTTTTTTTTATTTTGTTAATTTAAATAATTCACTTTGGTATTGATCCGCATTTAATTTTTTTTCTGTTTTTTTTTTTTTTTTTTCTCAACTTAACAAAATTTTGTGTTAAATACCAAATTTGTAAAAATTCACAATGGCCAAGACAATAGAACTTCGATTCGGTTCGAATGGAACATAACAGAAAAATTCCAGTAGCTCACGTTTAGCCACTTCATGTTATTGTAATATTCATGAACTTTTGTTGTTTAGTTGTTACAACTGTGGCCAATGCGCCGGGGAGCTTCTTCTTCATTTCTTCGGATGGCTTCGAGAAAATCGGCCTGAAGATGCTATTGGAAAAAAATAATTTTTGTCGTCTTTTTTTTTTTTTTTTTTGTGGGACAAATTTCGTTCTGCTCCCTTGCCAATGATGATGATGTTGCTGTTGTAGCAATTGTTGTTTTTGGCTTTTAAATACATTACAGTAGCAAATTGTTTTTCGGTACTAAAAACACAAGCCAACAACAACCGAATGAAACGCTTTACATTTTGTGTTGGCTGGCGATTAACACAAGAAAAGCATTTTGTCCTGGAGCAAAAAAAAACGAACTCAAAATCGAGCGAGATGTAGAAAAAAAAAATACAAATTACATAAAAACCATAACAATTGTGTTAAAAGAGGTCCCCACCCTTCCCCGACCAAAATTACATGACCCCTTGCCGGCCCAATGCTACTTCAGAGACTTTCAATATTATGGCGAAATTCAGAAATCACCAGCGAAAACAATGGCAATCAAAATACACCATAATGTCGTGCCTTAAAACTGCAATGACAAAAATATAAACACCCCTTTGACACACTCCTCCTGAAAGGCCACGAAGCTGGGCCTCAGCTTTCAGCAAAATTGATTTGAAAACGATCATAGACTTTGCAGACGGCAAGCTGCTGCAGCAGCATTGGCAGTCATCGCCAAAGTGGCCACTCAAATTAAATACCAATTCATTGAAGATGAGCATTTTTAAGTCAAAACAATTTAAAGGATTCCAAAACCATACTTAGGTGTGTGTGTGTGTGAGTGTGTCAGTGTGTGTCTCGCTGCAATTTTGTAAACCAAAACGAGCCAGCGACATTAACATAAAACAAATTATGCCAACGTGACTTTACCATAAATGCAAGCGAAATTGCAAAAAAAAAACAATAACAACTACAACAACAATAAAAAATTACAAAAAAAAAAAAACAAAAAAAAAACAGAAAATCCAAAACAACTCTAGGCAACTACTAACTTAACTATGTCAATTACAGCGCCATCTACCCCGAATGACAACAACTGATTTGAGATGTTCTAAAACGATTATTTTTTTTCACACAATGAGGGGTGAACATTTTTTTTAATTTTTAGAACTCAGATCTATGCACTGTCTCATTTCAGTAACGAGTGAAATGACTTTGTTGTTGCTATTGATAATTTTTCAATATTCCTGTATTGGTTTCTCATAACCCACTTTTTGTCGATGCCAGGCAGACGAAGTTAAGGATACATTCCTGCATTTATTATAATTTCTAAAGGGGAGTACCCTACAGGAGATACTTCGGTGAGAAGAAACCCACAGAGCTCTTCTCTCACAAGACCAAAAAGACACCCAAAGAAGAAGAATGAAAGGTCTTACCAAAAAAGACCAAAAGCATTCTGCATAGGAGAACACAGGTTCTGCTTCATGGGAGACCAGAAGGTCTCCTAAATAGGGGGCTAAGTGTTCTCCTCCATAGACCAAAAGACTATCACCCACAAGAAAGATCAGAAAGTCTTCTCCAAAAGAGAGAAGAAGGTGTTCTCCAAAGAAGACGAAAAGTCTTCTCCAAAGAAGGCCAAAAGCTCTTCTCAAAATGAGATCAGAAGTTCTTCTCAAAAGGTATCCTCCAAAGAAGAGCAGAAGGTATTCTACAAAGAAGAACAGAAGGTCTTCTCTAAAGAAGGTCATAAGGTCTTCTCCATAGAAGATCAGAAGGTCTTTTACAAACAAGACCAAAAGGTCTTTTCCAAAGAAGAGCAGAAGGACTTCTAAGAATGGACCAAAAGGTACTCCCCTACAAGTTCGGAAGATCTTCTCATAAACGAGCAGACGGGTTTTTTATTTAACAAGACCTGGAGGTCTTCTTCCCCACAGAAGACTTGGAGGTCTTCTTCTGCAGAGAGGACCTCCGGAGGTCTTCCTCTCCATAGAAAAACCAGAAGTCTTCTTTTTTGAAGAAGACATGGAGGCCTTGTTCTTTTCCATAGAAGACAAGAGGTATTTATCTTCTCTATAGAAGTCTTTTTTTCTCCATAGAAAATGTGGAGGTTTTCTTCCCCTTCCTTCTTGCCATGAAAAGATCTGGATGTCGTCTTGTTTGCCATAGAATACCTGGAGGGCTTCTCCTTCTCCATAAAAGAGCTGGAGGTCTTCTTCCTCTCCATAGAAGACTTCTCAATAGAAGATATCAGGAGATCCCTGGAAGACCTCGGGAGGTCTTCTTCGCCATAGAATACCTGGAGGTCATATTATTCGCCATAGAATACCTGGAGGTCATATTATTCCCCATAGAAGACTTCTGGAGGTCTTCTCCCCAGAAACCTTGACGCATTTTCTCTAGAAGACCTTGGGGCCTTCTCTCCAGAAGACATTGATGTCTTCTCCCTGGAAAACATGGACGTCTTAAGCTCAGAAAGGCTGGAAGTTTTACTCTCAGAAACCCTGTAGGTCTTCACCACAGAACACCTGGAGGTCTTCTTATAAGATAATACCTAGATATTTCTTCTCAAAAAGACCCAAAGGTCTTCATCTCGGAGAATTTCAGAGAGGTCTTCATCTCAGAGTATCTCAGAGAGGTCTTCTTCTCAGAAGACCTGGAGGTCTTCTCCACAGAATACCTGGAGGTCTCTTCCCCAGAACACTTTTCTCTAGAAGTCTTTAAGGTCTTCTCTCCAGAAGTCTTTGAGGTCTTACTCACAGAAGATCTGGAGGTCTTGTCCACAGAAGACCTTGTGGTATTCTTTCCAGAAGACCTTGAAGTCTACTTTCCAGAAGATCTTGAGATCTTCCCTCCAGAAGATCTTGAGGTCTTCTCTCCAGAAGATCTTGAGGTATTCTTTCCAGAAAATCTTGAGGTCTTCTTCACAGAAGATCTTGAGGTGTTCTTTCCAGAAGATCTTGAGGTCTTCTCTTCAGAAGATCTTGAAGTCCACTCTCCAGAAAACCTTGAGGTCTTTTCTCTTGTCTTCTCCTCTGAAAACCTGGAGGTCTTCTCCCTAGAAAACTTGGAAGACCTGTTGATTTCTACACACAGAGGTATTTTTCTCATACAGATTTGAAGGTCTTATTCTCATGGAAGACCTGAAAATAAACAAGTAAAAAATCAGCTAAGTTTAGCAGAGTCGAACTTTTAATACTCTCCGCCATTTGGAAGGAACTTGAAAAATTTCAAAAAAAAAAAAAAATCCTTTAATGAAAACAGTTATATGGGGACTATACGAAGACGTTGACCTGCATACGAAATATTTTGTCATAGGCTGTAGTACCCATTTGAATACGAAATTTGTTACAATTGAATAATGTCGGAAAATCATGGTCAAAGGATGTAGTACCCTTTTCGAACTTCAAATACGAAATTCGAAATAATTCCGGTATGTAATGTCCCTAAAATCATGAAAATATCGAATATCGGGAGGTATTGTTATAAGGGGGCTATACGGAAACGTGGACCGATATGGCCCATTTACGAACTTAACCTGCCTACTGGTAAACTATGCATGTATGCAAAATGTTAGTTCCCTATCTCATTTTTTTCGAAAGAAAGCGTGATTACAACAGGCAGGCGGAGAGACTGACAGACGGACATCGCTAGATCGTCTTAGAATTTTACATTGATCCAGAATATATATATCTTGAAGGGTCTATTTCGAATATTTCGAGTAGTTACAAACAGAATGAAAAAGCTTATATACCCTCCATAGAATGGTGGAGGGTATAAAAATTGTCCAGATTTCTTTGGTTATAGGGCTCTTGGATTATTCACCTTGCCTCCACTATTGCCCATAAATAATTTCCTTGTGCCTTATTTAATGTATTAATATGTTATAATCTATTGTATAAAATCACCTTGTGACATGTTATAAGTTATCACGTACGTCACGATATAGTCAAGATTTTTTTTCCATTGCAGACTGCAATGCTTCTTTATATTTTCTTCCATTTTTTTCCCTCAAAGAGGTCATAACTCTCCAGTCGTTGTTGTTGTTGTTGATGTAGCTTTTGTTTAACATTATGTTTTCTAATTTTTTAAAAGCACTACTTCCCTTTTGTGGTCTATAAGAGTATTTTTTTTCTTTTTTTATGGGTAGTGTAACTGCAAAAGGGAAAATGTTGGGCGTACCACAATCAAGCAGTTGGATATGTGACCACATGAGGCCATGGTAGAGATCTTATTGTAGAGATCTTATTGTCGTCGTCATCATATGTTAAATCGTGTTACAGTTAAAGTTTGCAAATTTTGGTCTAATATGTATCGCAAGACATGATGCAACTGTAAAATGGAACATGTAAAGGGGTTAGGCCATGGAGAAGGCCGTTGCAGGTCAATGGGGTCAAGGATAGGAATTTGTGCAATTTTTGTTGGAATATTTTTTAGAGACTGTTAAAAAAATGAAGTGTTTGAAGGAATAGGAATAGAAGGAATAGATCCGTAATCGGAGAGAAAATCCAAAGGGATCTTTTGACAAAATGACAAAGGGACCGTCAATTTTTTCTAATGACCTTTAAACCAATAAATGTCGATTTTCAGACAATTTCTGCAAGGACCTTTATAAAAAAAAGTGGATTTTTAAACTGAATTTTTTGAGGATCCTTGGAGCAATAAACGTGGATTTTCAAATTAAAATTTGTCGAGCATCTTTCGAGCCATAAAGGTGGATTTTTAAATTTCTATTTTTTAAGGCCCATGCGACCAATAGACGTGGTTTTTTAAATGCAAAATTTTTCGAGGACCCTTCTACCAATAGACGTGGATTTTTAAATGTAGAATTTTTCGAGGACCCTTCGACCAATAGACGTGGATTTTTAAATGTAGAATTTTTCGAGGACCCTTCGACCAATAGACGTGGATTTTTAAATGTAGAATTTTTCGAGGACCCTTCGACCAATAGACGTGGATTTTTAAATGTAGAATTTTTCGAGGACCCTTCGACCTTTAGACGTGGATTTTTAAATTAAGAATTTTCGAGGACCCTTCGACCTTTAGACGTGGATTTTTAAATTAAGAATTTTCGAGGACCTTACGACCTTTAGACGTGGATTTTCAAATTTAGAATTTTTCGAGGACCCTTCGACCATTAGATGTGGATTTTTAAATATAGCATTTTTCGAGGACCCTTCGACCAACAGACGTGGATTTTTAAATGTAGAATTTTTCGAGGACCCTTCGACCATTAGACGTGGATTTTTAAATGTAGAATTTTTCGAGGACCCTTCAACCAATAGACGTGGATTTTTAAATGTAGAATTTTTCGAGGACCCATCGACCAATAGACGTGGATTTTTAAATGTAGAATTTTTCGAGGACCCATCGACCAATAGACGTGGATTTTTAAATGTATAATTTTTCGAGGGCCCTTCGCCCAATAGACGTGGATTTTTAAATGTAGAATTTTTCGAGGACCCTTCGACCAATGGACGTGGATTTTTAAATGTAGAATTTTTCGAGGACCCTTCGACCATTAGACGTGGATTTTTAAATGTAGAATTTTTCGAGGACCCTTCGACCATTAGACGTGGATTTTTAAATGTAGAATTTTTCGAGGACCATTCGACCATTAGACGTGGATTTTTAAATGTAGAATTTTTCGAGGACCCTTCGACCAATAGACGTGGATTTTTAAATGTAGAATTTTTCGAGGACCCTTCGACCAATAGACGTGGATTTTCAAATGTAGAATTTTTCGAGGACCCTTCGACCAATAGACGTGGATTCTTAAATGTAGAGTTTTTCGAGGACCCTTTGACCAATAGACGTGGATTTTTAAATGTAGAATTTTTCGAGGACCCTTCGACCAATAGACGTGGATTTTTAAATGTAGAATTTTTCCAAGACCCTTCGACCAATAGATGTGGATTTTTAAATTAAGAATTTTCGAGGACCCTTCGACCAATAGACGTGGATTTTTAAATTTAGAATCTTTCGAGGACCCTTCGACCAATAGACGTGGATTTTTAAATTTAGAATTTTTCGAGGACCCTTCGGCCAATAGAAGTGGATTTTTAAATTTAGAACTTTTCGAGGACCCTTTGACCAATAGACGTGGATTTTTAAATGTAGAATTTTTCGAGGACCCTTCGACCAATAGACGTGGATTTTTAAATGTAGAATTTTTCCAAGACCCTTCGACCAATAGATGTGGATTTTTAAATTAAGAATTTTCGAGGACCCTTCGACCAATAGACGTGGATTTTTAAATTTAGAATCTTTCGAGGACCCTTCGACCAATAGACGTGGATTTTTAAATTTAGAATTTTTCGAGGACCCTTCGGCCAATAGAAGTGGATTTTTAAATTTAGAACTTTTCGAGGACCCTTCGACCAATAGACGTGCATTTTTAAAAGTAGAATTTTTCGAGGACCCTTCGACCAAGGAAATAGCATCAAATTCTAGAATTATGGCCTTCAAACGGCCAAAGAAACCGTCACACGCTGCCCGAATGTTACTTTGCAGTATTTTGACCCATTCCCGGCGAAGCGCTGGCATGAGGTGATCGGCACTTTGGTATTCTTTAGTGCTAACCTTGCTTTCCAAAATACCCCAGACACAATAATCCAACGGATTGGTATTCGAAAATTTTGGTTGCCATTGTGCGCTGGAAATTTTTTGAAAAAAATGTGTATTTATAAATTTAAAAAAAAAAAATAGAATATTTAAAAAATTCAGATTTTTTTTTAATTTTAATTTTTAAAATATTTTTTTTTTAATTTTTTGTGCGTTTTTAAGTTATTTTTTCGAAGACATATTCGTAGTTTTTTCATTGTAAAATCGTCATTTTTTTTTCAAGGACCATCTGCTAAAAATCGTGGTTTCTTTAAATGAAGTTATTAATTTATTGAATTTTTTTTTACCAATTTTTTAATTTTTTTTTTTACAAATTTTTAAAGATTTTTAATTTTTGTAATTTTTTATGTTATTTTTAAAAAAAAATTGTTTTAATTTTTCATAAATTATCTAAGCTTTTTCCCGGCGAAGCGGGGTTTTTAAGTAATTTTCGTGAAGGTTATTTAGGGCTATAATTATGAAACCTCTGAGCACATATACTTAAGGACCACCTTAGCAACATTTTGCAATTTTTGGAATACCTATTTCAGAAATTATGTAAAAAAATTTAAGAAATTATTTATAAAATTTTATATTATAAATTAAAAGCTTTTCTTCAAACCCGTGAAGATTTGCCTCAAAACTATTTCCGGAATTCAGAAATTTTATTTAGAATTAAAATTGATCTTCTCCCAACCACCTGTGCTGTCTCTCTCAAATTAAACTCATATTTTATTTTTAAATTTTTTTCTATATCATTCACCCCAATACCGGATCTAACGAATTTCTTTGGTATTAGCTGCGTCAATTGCTCCTCCCATAAATAAATTAATTTAATTATTCTATGAATCGCCTGGAATTTCATTGTAATTTTCTCAAAAATCCATAGCAAATCCAGATTAAATAAAACAATGCTTGGAATATGACAAAAAAAATTACCCTTGTTTATCATCTGCTTCATACGAACTTTATTCATTGTTTCTAGTTTTATTTTTTTTTCTCCAAACCTAGTCCCCATTGAAATCCAATTTATCAATTTATTTATGGCAAATATTTATATTTATTGATATGTAATAATAAACAATATGATTGCACTGCCAGTTGCATGGGTAGGTAAGCGTGGTGCATCGAACGGACGATGCAGTGACAAGGTTTTGCGTTTCCAATGAACAAATGTTTATATTAAGAAAAAATAAAATTATCTGATCGCAAATGACATGCCCCAAAGGTAGATGGGTTAGTTGGGATGCTGTTGGTTTAATGGGTATTTTTTATTTATTTATTTTTATTATTATTATTTTTTTTTTTTGTAAAAATCTATGTTTCATTCTGATGATGCCTGAAAGAAAAATTATCGAAATTATTAGTAGAAATTTTAGATATGAAGAATTAGGTTTCAAAAATGTCCACAAATGGACCATTTCCGAGGAGACTATTCCCTTATCCCCTAATAAATTAATAACTATTTAAAAGAAGTTGAAAAATCTTACGAAAACAAACATTTAATGGAGATTACTTTTTTTTTCTAGTTCCCAATAGTTTATTTATCTTCTTGTCTAATTTGTCTGAAGATAAATATCCATTGTTGTTGCAATAACTTTTAAAACCATCCTCGTATAATAAATAAATTTATTGTGATTACTTTATATATTACAACAAAATACATATTATCAGCGCACAACTGCTCCAGCCGCAATATTAAATTAACGATTCTGTATTAAAGATAGAATTGAAATTTCGAAGTATTAAAGGGTTACGATATGAGATCTACATATTTTTAATAAATGGGTTTCCCAACTAAAAGTAATATAAAAAGAATATTTTTCTAATTTTTAATTTATATATATTTTTTAAATATGTTTGTCAATATTTAAAAAGTCCCATAAAACCTGGATTTTATTTTTAAATAGCTTTCGACAAGAACATTACGTTAGAATTATTTTTTAATTTTTTTTTTCTTATATTGTGTTGAAAGAATCCCTTAAAAGTGGATTTATTTTAAAATATCTTTGTTTATTTGTTTTTTATTTTATTTATTGTTTTTTTTTTTTTTTTTTTTTTTTTTTTTTTTAAAAAATCCCTCAAATTTAGTAAAAATATTTTTTTGAAGGATTGGGGGATTCCTCTCTTCCCAATAGTTTATTTATCTTCTTGTCTAATTTGTCTGAAGATAAATATCCATTGTTGTTGCAATAACTTTTAAAACCATCCTCGTATAATAAATAAATTTATTGTGATTACTTTATATATTACAACAAAATACATGTAATCAGCGCACAACTGCTCCAGCCGCAATATTAAATTAACGATTCTGTATTAAAGATAGAATTGAAATTTCGAAGTATTAAAGGGTTACGATATGAGATCTACATATTTTTAATAAATGGGTTTCCCAACTAAAAGTAATATAAAAAGAATATTTTTCTAATTTTTAATTTATATATATTTTTTAAATATGTTTGTCAATATTTAAAAAGTCCCATAAAACCTGGATTTTATTTTTAAATAGCTTTCGACAAGAACATTACGTTAGAATTATTTTTAATTTTTTTTTTCTTATATTGTGTTGAAAGAATCCCTTAAAAGTGGATTTATTTTAAAATATCTTTGTTTATTTGTTTTTTATTTTATTTATTGTTTTTTTTTTTTTTTTTTTTTTTTTTTTTTGAAAAAATCCCTCAAATTTAGTAAAAATATTTTTTTGAAGGATTGGGGGATTCCTTCAAAAAAATATTTTTACTAAATTTGAGGGATTTATTCAAAAAAAATCCAAAAAAAAATATTTTTCCAAGGATCAATAAAACGTTGATTTATTAAAAATATTTTTTGTTTTTATCAAATCCCTCAAATGTGGACATTTTAAAAATATTTTTTTCAAGGAATGCCTCAAACGTGGATTTTTTACAAATATTTTGTTAACTAAATCCCTGAAACGTGGATTTTTTAAAAATATTTTTTGAAAGAATGCCTCAAACGTGGATTTTTTAAAAATATTTTTTTGAAAGAATCCCTCAAACGTGGATGTTTTAAAAATATTTTTTGAAAGAATGCCTCAAACGTGGATTTTTTAAAAATATTTTTTTGAAAGAATCCCTCAAACGTGGATGTTTTAAAAATATTTTTTAAAGGAATCCCTCAAACGTAGATGTTTTAAAAATATTTTTTTAAAGGAATCCCTCAAACGTGGATGTTTTAAAAATATTTCTTTAAAGGAATCCCTCAAACGTAGATGTTTTAAAAATATTTTTTTAAAGGAATCCCTCAAACGTGGATGTTTTAAAAATATTTCTTTCTTTTTGAAGGAATAATTTTAACGCGGATTTTTTAAAAAATATTTTGTGGAAGGAATAATTTTAACGCGGATTTTTTAAAAAAATTATTTTTTTGAAGGAATAATTTTAACGCTGATTTTTTAAAAAAATATTTTTTTGAAGGAATAATTTTAACACGGTTTTTAAAAAAGAAGTATTTTTTAAGGAATCCCTCAAACGTGGATTTTTTAAAAATATATTTTTTTAAAAGAATCCCTCAAACGTGGATTTTTTAAAAATATTTTTTTAAATAATCCCTCAAACGTGGATTTTTTAAAAATATTTTTTTAAAGAATCACTCAAACGTGGATTTTTTAAAAGTATTTTTTTAAAGAATCACTCAAATGTGGATTTTTTTTTTAAAATAATCTTAAAAGAATTTCTCAAACGTGGACTTAAAAAATGTTTTTGAAGGAATCCCTCAAACGTGGATTTTTTAAATATTTTCTTAAAGGAATTCCTCAAACGTGGATTAAAAAAAAATATTTTTTTAAAGGAATCCCTCAAACGTGGATTTTTTAAAAATATTTATTTGAAGGAATCCCTCAAACGTGGATTTTTTAAATATTTTTTTAAAGGAATTCCTCAAACGTGGATTTTTTTAAATATAATCTTAAAAGAATTTCTCAAACGTGGACTTAAAAAAATGTTTTTGAAGGAATCCCTCAAACGTGGATTTTTTTAAATATATTCTTAAAGGAATTTCTCAAAAATGTTTTTGGAGGAATCTCTCAAACGTGAATTATTGAAAAAAATGTTTTAAGGAATCCCTCAAACGTGAATTTGTTTGAAAATATTTTTTTGAAAAAATCCCACAGACGTGGATATTTTAGAAATATATTTTTTCAAGGAATCTCTCAAACGTGGATTATATACAAATATTTTTTAAACATTCCTTCAAACGTGGATTTATTTAATTTTTTGCAAGGAGGCGTGGATTTTTTAAAAATATCTTTTTGTAGGAATTCCCAAAACGTGTAGGAATTCCCCCAAAAGTGGATTTTTTAAAAATATTTTTTTTTTAAGGAATATCTCAATCATTGGTTTTTTTAAAAATATTTTAGAAGAAGTCACGAATTTTTAATTACTTTTTTTCTTACAGAAATTAACATTGTTGTTTTTTGAAAATATTTATTTGGTTGTTGTCTATTTTCAAAATATTTTCCTTGATTTTTTGAAAGTCCCATTAAACTTAGATTTTTTTCAAAAAACTTTTCAACATGGCCATCACATGATGATTTTATAGAAAAATATTTTTCCAACAAGGAATCAAATTTTAACAATATTCTTCTAAGGGTCAATATAGACAAGATTTTTCAATATATATATATATATATATATATATATATATATATATATATATATATATATATATATATATATATATATATATATATATATATATATATATATATATATAGTTTTTTTTTAAGAAATCCATTAAAAGTTAATTTTTTATTATTTTCGGAGAAGTTAAGAGGTTTTTATTTAGTTTATTTTATATATTTATTTTCATTTGAACATTGGAGTTTTTGAAAATATAAGTTCTGAGGTGGTCTAGTTTCTTCAAATTTTTAAAAAGAATTTCTCTTCACAATGCATCACATTCGTGATTCAGATTTTAAACCACATATAATTTCACCATAAACAGTGTTCAAAATTTTATTTTTTTTTAGGCCCCTGATTTTTAACCCTCCACTTCGAAGTATGAGCGCACATTAATATTTCTGTTTTTCTTTGCCAATTCAAGCATATAATTAACTTACATATGTAAATCAATAGAAATACTTAAATAACAACAACATGCTGTAATACAAAATATAATTCTTAATTCAAAATAACAACAACAACAACAGTAAGCGACATCTTCACAAAACAGCCAAGCCACATTGCAATGAATTGCAAATTTAAATAAAATCAAAATCCGGCTTAACGTCTTATTCTTTTTGTACGCTATTGCGTTCTTTGAATATGATTATTATTGTTGGTTGGGGACTTACTAACTAAATGACGAATAGTTAAGATTAATAGACAGTCAATTGATTGTTAGACAAATCGTTGCTTTTGTTGTATAGTTTTTTTTCAATATTTTACTAATCAGCTATGCCATTCTAAATGAACGACCTTTTAAGTTAGTTAATTGTTAAGCCTCTTTATGTTAATTAACGTTGAAGTTCTAGGGGTGATTTGGCAAAAGGGTGTGCATGGTGAGGGGTGATGGAAATTGAAAAATTCAAGAAATTACAACAGTAACTTGAAGTTGATATAGATATGATCTGCTGATTTTTGAAAATAATATTCAAGTGAACTGCTCTGCTTGTATTTGAATGAGAACTTTTGAAGTTAAATGATTCTGGTTCTTGAATTTTTTTAAATTCACATTAACTGCTCTGCTGGTTTTGTAATATGTTATTCTGGGGAATATAAAAAAGAGGTATTTTTTGGGAATTTTTTAAAGCCCTATAAACGTGTTTTTATACCCTCCACCATAGTATGGAGGGCATATTAAGTTTGTCATTCCGTTTGTAACACCTCGAAATATACACTTTAGACCCCAGAAAGTACATATATTCTTGATCAGAACAAAATTCTATGTCAATTTAGCGATGTCCGTCCGTCTGTCCGTCCGTCTGTCCGTCTATCCGTCAGTGGAAATCACTCTAGCTTCCGAACGAAATGAAGTATGTTGATAAAATTTTACTCAAATGTATTATATATCTGCAGGACTTTTGGTATTTAAAATGGCCGAACTTACACCTTTTTATTTATTTATTTATTTTTTTTTTTTTTGTAATAATTTCAAAGCTTAAAAGCGTTAATTTTTTGACGAGATATTGGGCTTTTTTAAATCCCCTTAAAGCTGAATTTTAAATAATTTTTGAGAATTATTAAAACACATATAATTTCTGAATTTTAAAAACGCACTTTAATTAGTTTTTTTTTTTTTTAAATAATTTTTACTGTTCCTCAAACGTTGATGTAGAAACTTGGATTTTTACAAATTTTTACGGGACCTCAAACATGAATTCAAAAAAAAAAAAAAAAATTAAGGTCTTTTAAAAATTGTTACCAGCCCTTCACCTTGGATTTTTAAAGTAATGTTATAAGAATTTTTAACGACCGTCAAACCTAGATTTTAAACATATTCTTTTAAGAATTTTACAGGCGCTCAAAATTTGATTTTTAAAATAATTTTTTAAGAATTTTTACAGGACCTAAAATGTAAAGTTTAAAATATTTTTTTAAATATTTATACTAGGGGTAAAATTAAGATTTTTGGAATAATTTTTTAAGGATTTTTACAAGCCCTCAAACGTAAATTTTACAGGCCCTCAAATTTGGATTTTTTAATTTTTTAAATAATTTTTTAAGAATTTTTAACAGGGGTAAAATTATGATTTTGGAAATATTTTTTTAAGAATTTTTACAAGCTCTCTAATTTGGATTTTTAAACAATTGTTTTAAGAACTTTTACAGGCCCTAAAATTTGGATTTTCAAAATAATTTTTAAGAATTTTTACAGGCCCTAATATGTGAATTGTTTAAAAATTTTTGTAAAAATTTATAGAAAAAAATTGTAAAAAATTTTTACAGGCCCTAAAATGTGGATTTTTAAAGTAATTTTTAAAAAAATTATAAAAGGGTAAGATTAAGATTTTTAAAATAATATTTTAAGGATTTTCACAAGCCCTCAAACTTAGATTCTTACATTATATTTTAAGAAATTTTACAGGTCCTCAATCGTCAATATTTTTTACATGCCCTCAAATATGGTTTTTTAAAATATTCTGTTAATATTTTTAAAAAGCCTCCAAACGTGCATTTTTACAACAATTCTTTAAGATTTTTAGCAAGCCTTCAAAGGTGGATATTTTAAGCAATTTTTTTTAAGATTTTTAACAGTTCCTGAAAATTTTTATAGTTCTTATAGTCCTTGAAAAAAATATCCTTTAAAAAGTTCGAGTTTGAAACATATTCGGAACAATCTTTTAATTCTTGGAATTTTTATTTCAAATCTGGCAATCGTATATTCATAAAAAACACGTCTATAATCCTTGGTAAAATTGTCTGGAAAATATTCAAATATTCTTTAAAGAACCCAAGTCATACATATATCTGAAAACACCATAAAAACCTTTAAAGATATTCTTTAAAAAAATTATATTTAATAGACCATGAAAAATTCGCTTCAGGTAATCTCTGAAAAAATATATTTTTTAAAAAATGCAAGTTTAAGAGTTTACGCCCTTGAAAAAAACTCAAAAAATGTTGTTGAAAACTAAAGTCCAATATGACAAAAAGTTTCTTTAAAAATCCCAAGTTGGTAGGATTTTAAAAAACTGCTGTTAAAATCGACACCGATTGCCTCTTTATATTATCGTCGCCTAAAAATGCTTCAAAAATTCTTAAAGAAATTCCCTTGTGGCGCTTTTGAAAATCCTTTATGGTCTTTAAGAAAATATTCATATAAAATAATGATTTGGTCCTTTTGGTAAAATTCATAAAAAATACCTAACAAAATACTTAATTAGTCTTAAAAATTAAAAAAAAAATAAATTTTAAAAATAGGCTCCAAAAATTCTTAAGAAATTTATTTGTGGCCCTTTTGAAAATTCTTTCTGGTCTTTAAGAAAATATTCATATAAAATCCTGGTTTAGTCCTTCTCAAAATTTACATAAAAAATCTTTAATAAAATCCTTACTTGGTTTAGAAAAATTAAAAAAAAAATTGTAGTAACAAATTATAAAACGTCAATTTTCGCTGTTTATAAAAATATAAAAAAAGTCAAACAATAGGTACGTAAATTTTCTTTAACAAAATATTAAAAATAGAGCTTTAAAAATATTTTTAAAAATATTGATTGTATCATTCACTTTTGGCACTTCTGAAAATCTCTGCTGGTGTTTAAAAAAAGTATTCATAAAAATCCAGGTTTGGTAATTTTGAAAATATTCATAAAAAATATCCTTAATAAAATCCTTACTTGGTCCTTTTGAAAATATTTTACTAAAACCTCTTAAATAATTCGCGTTTGGTCCCATTGAAATTAATCTGAAAAATCCATATTTAATAATTGAATTTAAATTATTAAAAACTTCACTTTTGGTTCCTAAAACAATTTTGAAAGAAAAACAGGAAATTATATTTTTTTTTTTAAATTAATTTTTTTTGTCCTTAATAATATTTCTAAAACAATCAACGTTTGGTGTTTAAGAAAAATATGTAAAAAAATATAGGTTTGATCCTTGAAAAATGCTTTTAAAATCCACATTTGACCCTTGGAAAAATGTCCATAAAAAATCTATGTTTGGTCCTTTAAAAAAATATCCTTTAAAAATCTTAGTTTAATCCTTGAAAAAATTAATCTTAAAAATCCATATTTAATCCTTGAATTTATATTCTTTAAATTTCAATTTTTGTTCTTAGAAAATATTGAAAGAAAAACAGGAAAATATATTTTTTTAAAAATGTCACATTTGGCCCTAGTGAATATTTCTAAAACAATCAACGTTAGATGTTTAAGAAAAATATATAAAAAATATACGTTTGATCCTAAATCTTAAAATCCATATTTGATCCTTGGGAAAATATCCATAAAAAATCTATGTTTGGTCCTTTAAATATCCTTCAAAATATCCTTCAAAAATTTTAGTTTAATCCTTGACAAAAATGCTTTTAAAAAATTCCACATTGGGTCCTTTTGAAAATTTTCTTAAAAAATCTTTCAAATTTTCCTAAAAAATCTTTCAAATTTTCTCTCTCTCCCCTCCCAAGGTACCCTATTGCTTAACACTCCAACCAAAAAATATTAATCGCCCAGCTATAATTAGAATGATGAGCCGACTTAATGGCTTGTAATGCAAACAGCTGCACCAGCGTTAAGAAGGTAAAACGTCATCATCATTACCATTCGTCCATCCAAGCCAACTATTCTAACAAAACCACGCCAAATCATTGAAAAATCAAACATGAAACAATGCAACAACAACGAAAAAATTAAGATTTATTGCAACAACAAATATTGTGAATAATTAAATAAAAAAAGCCAACAATTAGAGAAAAACACAAAGTTGATCGCTTTCAGTAAACGTAGCGAAAACGTAAAAATCGCCGGGTGACTCACCGTGGCGATTTGATGACGTACATGAATACCAAGTTATTATATTATAAATTTACATATGTTTGTTGGAGTCACAAAAGCTGGTATTAGATTTCAACTGCCGATGATGTTGTTGTTATTTTCTAAAAATTATTTTCATTAATAAATTTTATTTTTATTCATTCGATACCGAATGTATATATTTAGTTACACCATTGCGATTTCCGGCTGACGCCGCTGCAAATCGTAATAATGACAGCGTGAGAAAATTCTAATATTGCCGGGGCATAGAGTTAAGTTCGATGTCATTTTTGTTGTTGTGATTGTTGTTGGTGTTGTTGTTATTGCAGTGTGTATTGCTTCTAGGCAGCTTGGCTTGCATTTTTTTCAAACAGTGAAGCCTTCCTTTATAGCAAATACTCTACAGCTATTGTGGGTATTTAGTGGCTTTGGATGATGATTTTGTAACAAAATGGAATGACATGGAGGAGATATTAGACAACAGAGCTTAATGAAGGAATTCGTAAATATTTTATTTTTTTAACCTCCACCATAGTATGGAGAGTATATTAAGTTTGTCATTCCGTGTGTAACACCTCGAAATATACATTTTAGACCCCACAAAGAATATATATTCTTGATCAGCATAAAATTCTATGTCGTTTTAGGGATGTCCGTCCGTCTGCGAAAATCACTCTAGCTTCCGAACGAAATGAAGTAAGTTGATAAAATTTTACTCAAATGTATATTATGTCTGCAGGACTTTTGGTATTGAAAATGGCTGATGTAGGTCCACGTTTTGGTATAGCCCCCCTATAATGGTACCTGCCTTTTTTCCACAACTCTCAACTCTTTAGTAGCTTGCCTAAGAGGCCTCTACTTTAGAGTAGCTGGCCTCAGAGGCCTCTATAGTAGAGTAGATTGCCTCAGAGGCCTCTACTTTAGAGTAGCTGGCCTCAGAGGCCTTTGCTTAAGAGTATCTGGCCTCAGAGGCCTCTACTTTAGAGTAGCTGGCCCACGAGGCCTCTACTTTAGAGTAGCTGGCCTCAGAGGCCCCTTCTTCAGAGTAGCTGGCCTCAGAGGCCTCTACTTTACAGTAGCTGGCCTCAGAGGCCTCTACTTTACAGTAGCTGGCCTCAGAGGCCTCTACTGCAACGTAGCTAGCCTCAGAGGTCTCTACTGTAACGTAGCTAGCCTCAGAGGCCTCCACTGTAGAGTAGATGGCCTTAGAGGCCTCTACTGCAGCACATATGGTCGTGGAAAACTCGACTGTATAGTAGCTGGCACACGAGGCCTCTACTATTAAGTAGCTGGTCTTGGAGGCCTTTACTGTAGAGAAGCTGGCCTCAGATAGCTCTACTGTACAGAAGCTGGCCTCAGAAGGCTCAACTGTAGAGTAGCTGGCCTCAACCGCCGTCTGTCCATCTATCCGTCTGTGGAAATCAATCTAGCTTCCGAACGAAATGAAGTAGGTTGATAGAATTTTACTCAAATGTGTATTATATCCGCAGGACTTATGGTATTGAAAATAGGTCACGCAGGTTCAAGTTTTGGTATAGCCACCATATAACGGTACCTCCCGATATTCGGTATTTTGATGATTTTAACGGCGTTATTCACCGGAATTGTTTCAAATTTGTTATTTAAGGTTCATAATAAATACTACACCTCAAGACAGAAAATTGTTTGTGCAGGTCCACGTCTTCACATAGCCCCCATATGACCGTACCTCCCGATATTCGGTATTTTCTTGATTTTAGCGACACTATTGTTTCAAATTTGGAATTTGAAATTCGTAATGGATGCTACAGCTTGAGACAGAAAATTGTCTGTGCAGGTCCACGTCTTCGCACAGCCCCCATATATCCGTACCTCCCGATATTCGGTATTTTCTTGATTTTAGCGACACTATTTACCGGAATTGTTCCAAATTTGGTATTTGAAGTTCGTCATAGATACTACAGCCTAAGACGGAAAATTGTGTGTGCAGGTCCACGTCTTCGTATAGCCCCCATATAACAGTACCTCCCGATATTCGGCCCTTTAATGATTTTAACGACATTATTCACCAGAATTGTTTCAAATTTGGTATTTGAAATTCGTAGTGGATGCTACAGCCTAAGACAGAAAATTGCCTATGCAGGTCCAGGTCTTCGTATAGCCCCCATATAACGCTACCTCCCCATATTCGGTATTTCATGATTTTATCGACATTATTCACAGATTTTTTTTCAAGTTTCGCATTTAAATATTGAAACAGAATTTTTAACGGATTTTATTGTTTTTGAGGTTTGGCAAATTCGTAGGGTATTCAAAGTTCGGCCTGGCCGAACTTACAGTTTTCTATGCTTGTTTTTTTTATTATTTCAGTTTTCTGTACCAGTCGCCATCTGAAACCTAACGTAACTTTTAACATTAGATGGATGATTTGTAAAAAAAAAATCGTTCGTACCTTCAAATCTTCATAGATTTGTTCTGTGTGCCTGACTGATAGACTGACTGGATGACTGTTAGCAACAAAATGAGCATTTTAATTGCTCATTTTGTTGGGTTGATTACTTGCTGCTCATTAGTTAGCTGACCCAAGTAAACGGAACTAAAAATTCAAGATATTCCCTATCGATGGTGTAAACGTCATAATTATTAGACTGTAACTGGGAATTTTTTATTGCAGGCAATGATTGTGTGAGATTTAGTTTTTTTTGCCAACAGAACTGCATAGGGGTGGCTGTTCTGGGTAGGAACAGCCATTGACCATATAAAGGGTTAGGTGAAAAAATTGCAACCAACTTCAGACTGCTGTCATTTCTAAGTCACTCATCCGACAGCTGTTAAAATTATCCCAATGACAGCTCAATATATTGTTTACAAGCGTACAAAAGCATTTTGGTGAGAATTTTCCAGAACAAAAGTTATTCGCGATCGAATTCAAGCGCGATAGTGTGATTTCTTTAAATTTGGCTGGAAAGCCGCAAGTAGCTATCGTTAGAGCACTCCAGCATTTAAATGTGAATACACCTTTTGCGTCTCGTACCATTGCTCGTTACTGTGATGCTGATAGCGTAGCCCGATGTCAAGGAAGTGGACGGATGAAAACAGCAGAAATGGTGCGAAAAGTAAAGAAGCGACTAGATCGAAACCCGCCTTGCAGTGGCCGAAAAATGTCTCGTGAGATGCACATATCGCAATATTCCATTCGGCAAATATTGAAAAAATTAGAACGGGTTAAAGCCATTGAATTTCCAAAAATTGCAAGAACTTACACCGAAAAGTAAAGAAGCGACTTGATCAAAACTCGCGTCGCAGTGGCCGAAAATGGCTCGTGAGATGAACATATCGCAATATTCCATTCGCCAAATATTAAAAAATGAGCTCGGGGTAAAGCCATTGAAATTCAAAAAAGTGCAAGAGCTTACACCGCACCTGAAACAAAATATACTCAAAAGAGCTAAAGAGTTGCTTCGCTTTGCCGAAAGTTGTGAACTGCCGAATTTGGTTTTCTCCGATGAGAAAATATTCGTTCTCCAGCAGTTTGTAAACAAACAACATGATCGTGTTTACTTGCCAAAGAGGTCAGCTGAAAATGTGCACCTTTGGTTGGCCAGCAGACACCAGAACTCAAGCACCGGCCATGGTGATGGTGTGGGCCACCATGACAGCCGATGGTCGCTCTCCGCCCATATTAATCTACCATGGCTTCAGAATAAATGCCGAATATTATCGCGAAAATATTCTGAAGGATGTATTAAAGCCTTGGGCACGCAAACATTGTGGCCGCAGACCTTGGACATTCCAACAGGACTCAGCACGCGCCATCCAAGAATGGTTACAAAATGAGGTTCCTTGCTTCATTTCCAGCGCACAATGGCCACCCTAAATTATCGAATACCAATCCGTTGGAATATTGTGTCTAAAATATTTTGGAAAGCAAGGTTGGCACTAAAAAATACCAAAGTGTCGATCACCTCAAGCAAGCGCTTCGCCGGGAATGGGCCAATATACCGCAGAGCAACATTCGGGCAGCGTGTGACGGTTTCATTGGCCGTTCGAAGGTCATAATTCGTGCCAAAGGTGACCAATTCGAACATATCTAAACTTATTCTAAAATTTGATGCTATTTCCGACATTTGTTTTCATTCAATAAAATTAAAAAAAAAAATTAGAAAAGCTGTTAGCTCGATCGGGCCGAACTTTGAATACCCTCTACCATTTGGTACAAATTTGGCAATTTTCAAAAAAAAATCCGTCAAAAATTCTGTTAAAATCATAAAAATACCGAATATAGCCGTATATTAGGGTCTGTACGACGACCGGGACCTGCATAGGCTACTATTGTCATAAGCTATGACAATATTCAAATGCAAAACTTAAAAAAAAAATCTGTCTATAATGTAGCTAAAATCTCAAAAATACCGAGGTAGAGGGAGGTACCATTGGGGGTTATAAAGCGTGGACCTGCACAGCCAATTTTCTGGCATAGGCTGTAGTATCCATTACGAACTTCAAATACAAAATTTTAAATAATTCCGGTAAATAATGTTGCTAAAATCATCAAAATACCGAATATCGGGAGGTACCGTTATATGGGGGCTATACGAAGACGTGAACCCACACAGACAATTTTCTATCATAGGCTGTATTATCTGTTACGAACTTCAAATACCAAATTTGAAACAATTCCGGTAAATAATGTCGCTAAAATCATCAAAATACCGAATATCGGGGGGTATCCTTATATGCGGGCTATACGAAGACGTGAACCCGCACAGACAATTTTCTGTCTTAGGCTGTAGTATTCATTACGAACTTCAAATTCCAAATTTGAAATTGTTCCGGTAAATAATGTCGCTAAAGTCATCAAAACACCGCATATCGGGAGGTACCGTTATATGGGGGCTATACGAAGACGTAGATCTGCAGAGACAATTTTCTGTCATAGGCTGAAGTATTCAATACGAACTTCAAATAACAAATTTAAAATAGTTCCGGTAAATAATGTCGCTAAAATCATCAAAATGTCGAATATCGGGGGGTACCGTTATATGGGTGTTATACGAAGACGTGGCCCTACGTAGCCCATTTTTTTGCCATATGTTATATTATCCATTACGAACATCAAATGCAAAATTTGAAATAATTCCGGTAAATAATTTCTCTAAAATCATCAAAATACCGAATATAGGGGGGTACCGTTATATGGGGGCTATACGAAGATGTGGCCCTACGTGGCCCATTTTCTGTCATATGCTGTAGTATCAATTTTGAATTTCAAATACCAATTTTGAAACAATTGCGGTAAATAATGTTGCTAAAATCATCAAAATGCCGAATATCGGGAGGTACCGTTATATGGGGGGCTATACGAAGACGTGGACGTACATGGCTCATTTTTGGTGTTATGATGTAGTATCCATTACGAACTTCAAATACCAAATGTTAAATAATTCTGGTAAATAATTTCTTTAGAATCATCAAAATACCGAATATCGGGAGGTACCATTATATGGGGGCTACACGACCTATTTTTTACATGACCTATTTTTAATACCAAAAGTCCTACAGACATAATACACATTTGAGTAAATTTTTATCAACTTACTTCATTTCGTTCGGAAGCTAAAGTGATTTCTACAGACGGATAGACGGACAGACTGCCGTTGAAGCCAGCTACTCTACAGTTGAGCCTTCTGCGGTCAGTTACTCTACAGTAGAGCTCTCTGAGGCCAGTTTCTCTACAGTAGAGGCCTCCAAGCCGAGCTACTTAACAGTACAGGCCTCGTGGGCCAGCTACTCTACAGTCGAGTTTTTCACGACCATATGTGCTGCAGTAGAGGCCTCTGAGGCCAGCTACTCTAAAGTAGAGGCCTCTGAGCCCAGCTACTCTATAGTAGAGGCCTCTGAGCTTAGCTACTCTAAAGTAGAGGCCTCTGATTCCAGCTTCTCTAAAGTGGAGGCCTCATAGGCGAGCTACTAAATATTTGAGAGTTGTGGAAAAAAAGGTGATACCATTATAGGGGGCTATACCAAAACGTGTACCTACATCACCCATTTTCAATACCAAAAGTCCTGCAGACATAATACACATTTATCAACCTACTTCAATTTGATCGGAAGCTAGAGTGATTTCCACAGACGGACGGACATCGCTAAATCGACATATAATTTTATGCTGATCAAGAATATATATTTTTTGTGGGGTCTAGATGCATATTTCGAGGTGTTACAATGACAAACTTAATATACCCTCCATACTATGGTGGAGGGTATAAAAAAAATTAAAAATTATGGCGTTTGACATTGTTGCAGTTTTTTTTTTTTTTCTATCGCACCCTATATTTCTTTATCAACGACGCCATTGACCATATTTTCCTAGATTCCCCCCTTCCACCTTCCTTTGTGAGCAATCTTTTTTTAGTTATTCATTAATTTTGTAAAAAATCATTTGATAATTGCATCGTTATTTTTATTCGTTTTTTTTTGTGATCTCCCCCTGAATTAAATATTTCTAACAAAGTGTTAAAAATGTAAACAAATAGAACAGCAATGAATATTAATGGAGAATACCGTGGGTATCTCAGCAAAAAAGAAAAAACGTAAGCCGGTGAGTAAGTGTAAACAACAAATCGACAAACAAACACAAAAGTCACTGGGTGAGTGAGTTCATTAAATTGAAACGGTCAGTTGGTTGTCTAAGTCCAATAATGCCAAAGAAATCAAATGTTTTCAAAAGGAAAACCACAACGGCATTTGTTGGCTGTTTGTTATTTGAAGTTTGTGTCTTAAGTCTTTTGATTTCACACTGAGTGGCGCTTGAGTTTTTTTTTTGCCTTTAATATTTTTTTTTTTTCTAATTTTTTTCTGCGGGGGAATTTTGCCAACATAAATTAAATGTTTTTTTATATTTATGTTAAGAAGCAAAATGCCATTTCAAAAAAAAAAAAAACAACATCATATTATATACGAATTATTTACTAGCAATAAATTGTAATTCTTCTCATAAAAATGCTACAATAAACTCCACTAAATAATCGTTAACATGTGTCATGAGATTTGACATTTATTTGCAGTAGTAGTTGTATAACTGTTTGGTTTTTCTTATATTGCGCTGTATACAATATCATTTTGTAATTAAAAGTGTATTAACAAAAAAAAGTATTGTATAATTTAACTGGAATTACAGCCAAACCCATCCCATAAATTTAAAAAAATTTATATATAAATATTACATTTTGTATTTTAATTTATATCCGTTTAGGTGGCAAGTAGTAAATTAGATAAGAGCATAATATTAACTATTGGAAAAATAGATAAGAGGCATAAAGTTGCTAACAAGTTGGGATAGTTGAGGAAATTCACCTAAATAAATAGATAAATAAATAAAAAAGGTAGGGGTATTCCCACTGAAAAAAAAAAATATTTTAAATGTCTTTTTCCAGGCATTTTCAATTCAAAACAAGTAAGCAAAGGCTACAGTCGAGCGGGGCCGACCGTTGAATACCCTACAACACTACAATATACGATACAGTTTATATAGGCGAGATAATGGAAAGAATTACAGAAGATATTAAGACAAATAATAAAAGAAAACCATCAGGTTTCGTTCTCTAATTTTCGAATAATAGCAACTTTAACTAATTTGCTCATTTCCAATTTATTGGTAGATGTTGCACGTAAATGGTCTTCCTAGATCTGGGACCAATATTTCCCAAAGACCCATAATCTCTCAGAAGTGGCAAAAGATTAACATTTATTATTGGTTTTTGACTGAAACACGTCTTTCCTGTATTTGTGAATTCTCCAAAAAGTCACTGGAATGAACATTTTCGTATTTTGTCTACAAAAGTTGGCAAACTATTTCACACATTGAATATTTTTGGATGACCATCCAAAACTGCTTGGCTTTTGCAATGTCCGGTAACCCCCATTCAAATGTGCCTGAGGATCGGGCGATAAATACGACCTGCTGACAATTTATTGCAGTTTTTTGGTCCATTTCAACCCATAAATATAAGGCGATCATCTCCAAAAAGAGTAGGCTTCTATTCTGACCCTCATCTTATACCCATGCAAAATTTCGTAAGGATCGGGCCATAAATGCGATCTGTATATGATATCCTGATATCCTAACTACTTAGTTTTCTTAGCTATAGAAATATTACCAAATGTTTAATTCAAAATGAAAATATGCCAAAAATATGACAAAATTGAAAAAATATGAGAAAATATTACAAAATCAATATTTTCATCTTTAGAGAGATATTTTTATGCGATTTTTTAGGCGTTTTTTTCTTATCTGCCAAGAGGCCATTCTGAATTAATGTGAACTGTCGAAATCATTTCAGCCGTTCTCGACATAAAATAGATCTTTCAAGCATATCTTCTTTGATAGACATACATATCGCACATATTTTGCTATATATCCGATTTGTTGGATGTAAACATCAATGTAAAGATCAGAAGTAACCTTGTCATGGCTTTGCGATTTCGCCGGGATTTAAAATATTCGCGGTTTAATGAAAAATTTTGAATTTTTTCGACAAAAAATATATGGTCTATTTTAGCCGCTAAATATTATCCGATGACCACCCAAATTGGTAGGCTTCGTCCCCGCCCTATACTCTAGCTACATGTGAAATTCCGCGTCGATTGGTCTATAATTGCGACCTGTAGAGCAACTGCAAAATCAGGAATTTTTTCAGTTTTTGGTCCATTTTAACCCCTAAACATTTGGCGATCATCTCCAAAGGCAATAGGGTTCTATTCTAGTCCAAGCCCCACCTACATTCTAAATTTCGTGAAGATTGGGCCATAATTGCGACCTGTAGCGTGATTACAAATTAACATGGTCAGACGGACAGACGGACAGACGGACGGACGGACATACATAGCTAGATCGACTCAGCTCGGCGAGCTAGGAAGATCCATATATACTTTCCTATATGGGAAACCAATATTTCGAGGTGTTACATAAATTCTGGCCCAATCAAACTTATAATACCCCCAACACATAGTGTTGTAGGGTATAAATAGATTTTTTTGAAAAATATAATTTTGGAATATTTTTTTTTTTTTTCGTTCTGTGGTTCTGGAAATTATATTTACAACAAACCTAAGGTGGTAATTCGCACATAAATTTTGGAGATTATTTTTAAGCCGATTTATACGAGGTATCGGCCAACAATTTTGATTTTTTTTCACATATTTAAAATTAGTTCTTTGGAGTACAAAAACCACAACGCCTTAAATATTTAATTAAATATTTTTTAATTAATCCATGGACCCGACTGTACCATATTTCCGAGATACCTTTTCTGACATTCCCTTATATCAAAGATAATGACCTTTTCTTGTCTCCTCAACTCAGAAGTAATGGTCAAACCTGAAGTTTATTCAAAAGGTTATAGTCCTGCCTTCAATGGTGTAAAAAGAACTAAAACTTATATCTTAAATGATGACAGGTTGTTAAGAAGGAGGCTTGGATATCTTGTACGATATTAGATGAACTTGGATTTTTGAAGGACAACAATAATAAACACCTGATTATTTTAAAGGATTTCAGAAGGTATAATATTTGAATTTTTAAATATTATCAGACAAAAAAGTAAGTAAGCAAAAACCACAGTCAGGAGAGGTCGACCATGTATTACTCTACAAGACTATAATATAGCCCTGTACGGTCTAAACCCATTTTGGTTGATTTCGTTTTTGAAAAAATGCAATCTAGTCTTGCAAAATTTTTGAAGTTGATATTTATCATATAATTACGATCGCTGGCGTGCTGATTGGTATTCAATATTTTTCCATCCAAAAGTTATGGTCAACGTCATTTCATAATAAAAATTGGCCACCATCATGCCAAAATCCCAAAAACCAATAGAGATCTCAGTATCAAATATTCAGTACTATTTACCACTTTTGGAATAATCATGGAACGCATTTGCTAATCCACCTACTTCTCCCCTAATACTCATTAATACAATTATGGGTCGCATATACACAACCAGCTCCTTCTCTCAACTACTGACGCCAACAGTGACCTCGATATCAAATTTCAGAAATCAATCTCTATCCCAACATCCAATGGCACAATTTGTGGCATTTTCCGTACGCTCATAGTACGCAAAACCACCATCATATCTCAATCCCAGATACCAACAGAGACCTCAATATTCGGGATTCCTGCTCTATCGGTTCACCAAACACCCAATTTATTAACACATATATTACTTTTCGAACAGTTATAATACACATTTCCAAAACCACGCGATACCTTAACCACAGACATCAATAGAGACATCCATTCATATTTCAGTATTTCAGTTTTTCATTGAAATTTAGTACTATTTAGGACTTTTCGTAAAAATTAAGTACACATTAATTATATTTAATATCTCAATTCCAGATACTAACAAGGACTTGAATTTCTTATTTCGGGATTCCAGTTCTATCCCTTTATCCAATACCCAATTTATTACCATTTAGCACTTTTCGTACAATTTACAATAGTACACATTTCCAAAACCACCTCCATATCTTAACCAAACACATCAAAAGTGAAAACTATGTCGAATTCCAATTTTTCAGTCCTATTTCTTCACCCAATTCCAAATTTAGTACTATTTAGCATATTTCGTACAATTTTAGTACATATTTGTAAAGCCACCTCCATATCTAAATTCCAGTTACAAAGAAGGACCTCAGTACCTCAGTTCGGGATTCCAGCTCTATCCTTTTACTCATTACCCAATTTAGTAACACTTAGTACTTTTTAAAAAACCACACCCCTATCTTAATCCCAGACATCAACAGTGACATCTATATCAAATACCAGGATATCATGTCAATCCTTCACCTACTTTTCGAAAAACTATAGTACATATTTGGTAGCTTCAGTAATATAAATTTCAGAATTTTATCTATATCTCAATAACTTCAACCAATACTTTATTTGGTCACATAATACGAAATGGTACCATTTTAGAAAATTGGTACCATATTACAACTTTTTGTTACCTTAACGTTCGAATTTCTAAAAACTTTTTGCACTCCATTAGTGACTCTCATTTCAGATTTCCAGAATATTACCTCATTCTGTTTGTTCAATAAAATTTTAATATTTTTATACTCTCCACCATACATAGTATGGAGGGCATATTAAATTCGTCATTTATTTCGTAACTCATCTTAATAATGATTGTAGACCCAACAAGGTATATATATATTCTTGATCAGCGTAAAATTCTAAGACGATTTATCTTTCCGACCGTATGCCGTCTGTTCTAATCACGCAACAGTCAAAACAAATTAAGATATGAAGCTAAAATTTTGCACAGATCTGTCTTTTGTCTGCAGGCAGGTCAAGTTCGAAGATGGGCTATATCGGTTCACAATACCGTATTTTCAACGGAATTGTCTAGAAATTCACTCAAGTAGTTCCTCGTGAGTACTTTACCCCCCAGATATCGATATCCACGATATCGTGTAGCCCCCAAATAAAGGAACCCCCACTCCCCACGATATTCGGTATTTTGATGATTTCAAGCGATTTTTTCAATGTAATTGTCCTAAAAAAGAATTGTGTATATAAGTCCACAATATCATATATCACCTAAATAACGATCCCTCCGATATTTGGTATTTTGATGATTTTTGTGACGTTATTCACCGGAATTGTTTTAAAATTTCGTATATAAAGTTCGGAACAGTTTTTACAGCCCATGACGCAATTACTTATGCAGGACCACGTCTTCGTGTAGCCCCCATATAACGGCTTTCATTTGAGCGGTATTTTCCGACGGATTTTTTTTTTAATTTTTGAAATTTCTTCCAAATAATGGATGGTATAAAAAATTCGGCCAGGCTGAGCTTAGCTGCTTTTTTACTTGTTGGAATCCTTTTAGTACGAATTTCAAAAAAAAAAACCCTGACTAGACTGACCCTCGTGCAGAATTTCAAGATTCTAACTTCAGTCCTTTTATCTGGACATTGACTCTCGGTAAGTCAGTAATTTCACTACTCTTCCTAAAGGTCATTTTGGGCAAAAAACATGTTTTATGTTTAAAAAAATTACAATTTTTTCTTCAAATTAACTCCTTAATAAATCCCCAATATTTTAGTTTTTTTTTTAATCCGATTGCACTCCGACCGTATTTCATTGTTTGTACACTTTCCAAATGAAATCGTTTTAAAACTCGTTAACATATGTAAATTTTTCAGCTTCGTGTTACAAATTTCAGCAGCAGCATTTGTGGCAACACCAATAATTTGGCGGTATGGCTTTATTTCAGGGCATGCCACCATGTAAAAAAAAAAGTGTTAAAATATTAAGGTACATAAAATTCAGAGGACCACATTGAGGTTGATGAAAATTTTTCCGCTTTAAAAAATGCAAATTAATTTCAATTCCCTTCGCCAGAAAAAAATCGAAAAAAAAAAATAGAAACAACAAAACACAGTAAAGGCAGAAAATTATGATCTCAATGCATTTAATTAAGTTCGGTTTGAGTTTGTTTTATTCAATTTTTTTGTTGTTGTTTTGGTAGTGTGTCATATTAAAACGCCTTTTATGGGTTATTTAACGCTGGTTGAGCGCTTGATTTTTTGCCCCGTTTGAGTTCTATTTCAAAGGCAGACCAAGAGTCATGTGTGTGGAACTCCACACATCATTGGGGAGAACAAAAATTATATTGCTTTGCTCCTTGACTATGGTGGTTCCCCTTTTACATCTGCTCCCCTCCCTCCTTCGAATTTCAAAGTGTTTATATTTATCGCTGCCGTATGCCATAACACAATTTATACTCGTATTTTCCTTTACTTCAGGTGATAAATCATTTTCAGACCACAGCAGAACTTGAAGAAAATTGAGTTGCTCCAACTTTGTGGTGGTGATGGTGGCCACAGCTATTACCAATGCAGTTGTTCGCCTGGTAATGCTCATGTTAGCTGTGCCTCACAATGAAAATGGATTTCTAATTTAATTTATTTATGGTTTATCGATTCATTGATTGCGGTTAGCAAGTTGTTGTTTTTCTGCTTAACTTGCCTTTCAAAGAAGCGTTTTTTTTTTTTTTTTTCTTTTTTTGTAATTCGTTTAGAGAAGTGGAGTATATCTGGTGTTCTGTTGCCATAATTTCTGTGTGTGCGACTCTGATATTGCCATAATATGATTTATTTAATGAATATATGAAAATTGTGTTTGTGGTTGTCATCATATTGTTAAAATGATTGTGATCTCTCGGAATGGCGTCCACGGCAAATGATAGCTTTGGCAATCGTTTTGACATTGGATGATGATTTATGTGATTTATTGGCGATGGCGATGGAATCAATTGAAAGACAAAAGAAAAAGAAGGGGGAAATATATACAATTTAACGGCAAACTACTTCGAAAGGAGCTTTGAGGACCTTTTGGCCTTGTAGGAGTCTAGAAAAAAAATTCAGAACCACTTCTGCTTTGTAAGAGTCAAGAAAAAATCTTTAAAAAATCCACGCCTTGGCCTTATGGGAGTCTGGAAAAAATCTTTAAAAAATCCACGCCCTTGGCCTTATGGGAGTCTGGAAAAAATTTTTAAAAACTCCACGCCTTTGGGCCTTATGGGAGTCTGGAAAAAATCTTTAAAAACTCCACTCCTTTGGGCCTTATGGGAGTCTGGAAAAAATCTTTAAAAAATCCACGCCTTTGGGCCTTATGGGAGTCTGGAAAAAATCTTTAAAAAATCCACGCCTTTGGGCCTTATGGGAGTCTGGAAAAAATATTTTAAAAAAATCCACGCCTTTGGGCCTCTTTAAAAAAACTTTAAAAAAATCCACGCCTCTGGACCTTTTAGGATTCTGGAAAAAATTTTTAAAAAAACTTTAAAAAAATCCACGCCTTTGGACCTTTTAGGATTCTGGAAAAAAAAATTTTAAAAAATCCACGCCTTTGGGCCTCTTTAAAAAAACTTTAAAAAAATCCACACCTTCGGACCTTGTAGGAGTCTGGAAAAAAAAACTTTAAAAAAATCCACGCCTTTGGGCCTCTGGAAAAAAACTTTAAAAAAATCCACGCCTTTTGGCCTCTGGAAAAAAAAACTTTAAAAAAAATCCACGCCTTTTGGCCTCTGGAAAAAAACTTTAAAAAAATCCACGCCTTTGGACCTTTTAGGATTCTGGAAAAAATCTTAAAAAAAATCCACGCCTTTGGGCCTCTGGAAAATCTCTTTTTTTTTCCTAAAATTCGAATCCTAATATTAAACATTGAAGGATTTTTTATGAGTCAGGATGAGTCTAAAAATGGGGATGTGGATGGAATCCTCAAATTTTATATTCAGTTCTTTGTGTGTAAAGATTTTGGAAGGAAATATATGGTCTACACAAGAGAATTTTTTAAGCCTCTGCGGTGAGGAGTTTTGAAGGAAGTTTTTTAAAAATTTCAATGAAATCTTGAAAGCAATTATATGTTCGCAAAACAAAATGAATTTTATGAAGAATTTTAGAAAATTGGAAAAATATACTTATAGGTCCTCATTTGCGGACCCATAAATATCCTTCAAAAATTGTTTTGAAAATCCACGACTATTGTCTCTATCCCTGCTAAAATTGTGAAGCAATCAACATTTATTTTTAAAATTTTCTACTCTGCCAAAATGTCCATACCACACCCCATTCCGGGGTGTGTTTGTTGTTATTAAGCCAAGCAATATACTGTTTTTAATTAAATTATTTGCCTTTGCAGAACAGAAAAGGGCTGTTCATTTGCCTTGTACACCACGATACACAACTTGAACTACAAGATACGATACATTTGTGATATGCATCATTGTTTTGACATTAATTTGCATTAATTTTAAATTTTAAAATGTGCCATGTCAATGGTTTGTTGTTTGAGTTGTTGCTGCCGCTGTAAATGGCCATTGGAAGATAAGAATCAGTATAACAATTTATTATATGGAACTTAACACTGCCATGCTAATACTTTGTAGAGGGTGTTAACAGAATGAGATCATTGTACGGTATTAAGTGCTCAATTAGATTGTAATGTGGCGGGAAGTGAGATTGACTGTATAAAGAGATTGATAATAGGAGGATGTGGAGGACCGTACACCAAAGTAAAAAATAAAAGTTAAAAACAAAAAATCTGAATATTTTTTTAAGGCTAAACCGAGGTACCCTTTTTTATTTCAAGAAATATTGTTGAGGATCTAAAAGGGCCTGTGGGAGGATAAGGAAAAATGGGAGTCACTGAAAGCAAAAATGGGAGTCGCTTATTTTTTCAACATTATTTTAGAGTCTAGAAAATTCCGTGGATTTTCAAGAAAGTTACTCCAAGATACAAAAGAAGTTTGTTAATTAGATATTTTGAAGGTCTAGAAGACATTATGTATTTTTAAGAAAAATATTTGAGGCTCGAAAAGATTTGGTGGATTTTCGATGGTCTAAGAAAAGTTGTGGAGTTTTAAGATTTTTCGGAGAATCTGGAGGGACGCGTAGTTTTTTAGAACACACCTTGAAGGTCCAAAAGAGAATCTGGATATTTAGCAATAGCAAAGTTTGTGGATTTTTAAGAAAAAAAAAAAAAAATTGAAGGATATGAAAATTGTTGTGGAGTTTTTTTTTTTCAAAAATTTTTTGAGGGTTAGACAGGTTTTTTCGAAGAGTATGCCCTTTTTCATGGGGTATCAGAGTTCGTGGACTTTTAAGAAAAAAATCGAGGGTATAGAAGAACTTGTGAACTCTTGAGTCTAATTTTAAAAGGCTCTACAAAAGCTCGTGGATTTTGAAGAACATTTTTTGAAGTAGTGGCACAGTTCATGTACTTCTAAGATTTTTTTTATTTTGAAGGAAATATTTTGAATGCCAAGAAGAAGAATTAATAAAAAAAAAAACTCTCAAAAAAAAACTCCTGGATTTTACAAAAGTCACTAGCACTGCTCGTTAATTTTTAAAAATATTTTTTGAGCTACAAGCACAGCTCGTGGGGGTTTAAAAATATTTTTTGAGCCCCTAACACAGCTTGTGGATTTTTTAAAAATATTTTTTTGAGGCACTAGCAAAGCTCGTGGATTTTTAAAAATATTTTTTGAGCCACTAGCACAGGTCTTGGATTTTATAAAAATATTTTTTGAGCCACTAGCACAGCTCGTGGATTTTTAAAAATATTTTTTGAGCCACTGGCACAGCTCAGGGATTTTTTTAAAATATATTTGAGCTACTAGAACGGCTCCTGGATTTTTAAAAATATTTTTTGAGCCACTAGCATAGCTCAGGGATTTTTTTAAATTATTTCTGAGCTACTAGAACGGCTCGTGGATTTTTAAAAATATTTTTTGAGCTACTAGCAAAGCTCGGGGAATTTTAAAAATATTTTTTGAGCATCTAACAAGTCTAGTGGATTTTATAAAATTTTTTTTGAGCCACTGCCACAGCTCGTGGATTTTTTAAAAATATTTTTTGAGCCACTAGCAAAGCTCGTGGATTTTTAAAAATATTTTTTGAGCCACTACCACAGCTTGTGGATTTTTAAAAATATTTTTGAGCCATAAGCAAAGCTCGTGGATTTTTAAAAATATTTTTTGAGCCACTACCATAGGTCTAGGATTTTTAAAAATATTTTTTGAGCCACTAGCACAGCTCGTGGACTTTTAAAAATGTTTTTTGAGCCACTACCAGAGCTCGTGAATTTTTAAAAAAACATTTTTTGAGCCACTAGCACAGCTCGTGGATTTTTAAAAATATTTTTTGAGCCACTAGCACAGCTCGTGGATTTTTAAAAATATTTTTTGAGCCACTAGCAGAGCTCGTGGATTTTTAAAAATATTTTTTGAGCCACTAGCAGAGCTCGTGGATTTTTAAAAATATTTTTTTGAACCACTAGCAGAGCTCGTGGATTTTAAAAAAAATATTTTTGAGCCTCTAGCATAGCTCCTGGATATTTAAAATATATTTTTTGAGCCACTAGCAAAGCTCGTGGATTTTTAAAAATATTTTTTGAGCCACTAGCAAAGCTCGTGGATTTTTAAAAATATTTTTTGAGAATCTAAAAAGACTCGTCAATTTTTAAAAATATTTTAAAGCCACTAACACAACTCGTGGATTTTTTAAAAAAATTTTAAAGCCACTAACACAACTCTTGGATTTTTTAAAAATATTTTAAAGCCACTAACACAACTCTTGGATTTTTTAAAAATATTTTAAAGCCACTAACACAACTCGTGGATTTTTTAAAAATATTTTAAAGCCACTAACACAACTCTTGGATTTTTTAAAAATATTTTAAAGCCACTAGCAATGCTCGTGGATTTTTAGAAATATTTTTTGAGACACTAGCAAAGCTCCTGGATTTTTATTAAAATATATTTTTTGAAAATCTAACGAAGATCTTGGATTTTTTTTAAATTTTGAGAATCTAAAAAGACTCGTGTTTATTTAAATATTTTAGAGATACTACCACAGCTCGTGGATTTTTTTAAAATATTTTTTGAGCCACTATCACAACTCATAGATTTTTTAAAAATATTTTTGGAGCCACTACCACAGCTCATAGATTTTTTAAAAATATTTTTGGATCCACTACCACAGTTCGTGGATTTTTAAAAATATTTTTGGAGAATCTAAAAAGACTCGTGGATTTTTAAAAATATTTTTTGAGAAGCTAACAAAGCTAGTGGAGTTAAATTTTTTTCTGAAGGCCTCAAAATTCATCATTTATTACAAATATTTTTGAAAATCTATATATCTTCGTAGATTTCATAAAAAAATTGTTGAGGGTTATGTCTTGAAATTTCAATTTCTTTCAATCGCCAAACTTTGTCTCAAACCCAGTATACCCACCATTTCTCAATAGTACTTCGGGCGTACAAATTGCAAACATTAGAGAAACCAGAACAAAGATACATAAATTAATTTGTGCGGTTTGGCTTCTTGATACAATTTTCGAGAATGTAATAATTTATTTTTAAAGAGATATGTCATTGCGGTAAGCTACGATTGGGATCTAAAGCCATGGCGTAAGTGACACTTTTTTCTGTTCTGAAAGAATGACTCAGGTTTATGGCTTAAGTCTTTTGTTTTGTGGTGGTGGTTGTGAAGGTGTTGTTAAGCTTAAGGTGTTTGTGGTTTCACTACTGAACTTTCATGGCAAGATATTTCCAGTGGTTAAATGATTTTCTGGATATTTACTTTTGAGGGGTGGGGGTGTAATGATGAGTGGAAGGAAGGAATTTCTGTGCTCCATATTTTCTAAACGGAAACATATTTTCCTTTTTTTTTTGTGGATCAATAAAATCATATCAAATATTTTCTTATTCTTTTTTCAACTCCTAACCAAGCCTGGCATTTTTCGACAATTTGTATAGTTCTCACCATGCTCCAGCGGAACATGACCGTGGGAGCCTTTGCAGAACCCAAACCGCATCCAGATCTTCTATGAAAGATTGAAATAAGTTCACATATGTGACGACATAAGTGTAGTTGGTGGTGTGCCCGAGTAAAGGGGAAGAATGGAAGGCGGGGGGGGTTCCTCTACTTTGTCTTGTACTAAATATCACAAATAATACCTTCATAAAATGTTGCCAATGCTTGCCCCATAACTGCTAGTGTTGACATCGAGAAATGTTTTCGAAAACATTATGGCCTTGCAGTTGATTGTTTTTCGTTTGCCTCAATTCCACAGCTTCGCTGAATCCCTTTACGGTGTTGTTTTTTTTGCAATGTTACAATTCAAAGATTGAAATCAACACAGAAAATGGCAAAACACACCATGGTGGCTGTTAAGAATTATGACTGTCATCATGTGTTGATGCAACATGAATGTACAACAGTTTGACATAAACACTCTGGCTTGTGAGGCACAGCGCACACACACTCTCACACTCACACGGTGGTAACACCATGGGGGGTCATCAGAGTCTCCAAAAAATCGCAGAAGATTTTTTCGTTCTGCCAACCAGCCACTAAGTAACCATTGAACCTAACTGGCTGGCTGGCTCGCTGACTGCCACTCAATTTGGCCACAAACATTCCATATGACAACATGTGTGTTTGTATGTATGTGTGTGTGTGTTTTTCTCGTTCACTCGCTCGCTCGTTTGTTTGTTTGTTTTAAATGTTAAACATAATGTTTAAGCTTTAGTAAGTAGTAATATTTAGAGCTCTGGATGCCATCGACTTCCATCATCGTCGTCGTCATCATCATCATCGTCCAGCACTTCTGCGAATGCATCTTTCCATTTTCTCCCCAAAAACAATAAGTTTAAAGTGTAAAATTTATGTTATGTTTTGAAAGTTTGAACAGTTTTGGCCGAAGATGTGCAAATTGTGCAAAAAAAAACAACACAACAAAGTTTGTGTCTTAAGTCTTTCGTTTGACTTCTTGGAAGCCAATAACATCCATCTGGCAGCCCCCCCATTGGACATTGAATGTAAAATGAGTTCGTTTTTTTCCAAATTTAAACCTCAATGAATAATAATGGAATGTATGGATTGACCACAGGAATTCAAAGGGGTTAATGAAAATCAAGTTCAGGATATTGTGGAATTTTCAAAATTAAGCGGTAAGGACAAGTCCGAACTATTTAAAGGGTATTTTTTGTGGTTTTATTGCAGATCGTAGATGTTGTAAACATTTTTTGAGTTTAAAATAAAAAAATTAAGCTCGTAAATTTTTAAACATATTTTTTGGAGCTCGATTTTTACATTTTTAAATAATTTTTTAGTATTTGTTAAAAATAGTTTTTGAAGTCCTAACAAACCTCATGGATTTTTTGAAAATATTTTTCGAAGACCTAACAAGGCTGGAGTATTTTTTAAAAATATTTTTTCGAAGATTTTGTTAGATCTTCGCGTATTTTTTAAATTTCTTCTGAAAATCTAAAAATATTTTTTGGGGGGTAGAATAAAGCTAGTGAATTTTTTAAAAATGGTCCCAATTTTCTAAAAATAAAAATAGTCCTTACAAAGCTCGTGTTTTTTTATTATTTTTTGAATTTCTAACAAGCTACAGGATTTTTAAAAATATTTTTTGAAGTTCCAACAAAGCTCGTGGATTTATAAAAATTTTTTTTTGAGGTCCTAACAAGGCTCGTGGATTTTTTAAAAATAAATTGTGGAGTTTTAAAGAAGCTTGTGAATTTTTTAAAAATATTTTTTGAAGTCTTAAAAAAGCTTGTGGATTTTTGAAAATTATTTTTGGAAGTCCTAAAAAATTTCGAGGATTTTTGAAAACTATTTTTGGAAGTCCTAAAAAATTTCGAGGATTTTTGAAAACTATTTTTGAAAGTCCTAAAAAGCTCTAAGAATTTTTAAAAATATTTCTTGAGAACCTAACAAAGCTCGTGGATTTTTTTTAAATATTTTTTAAATTCCTAACACAGCTCGAGGATTTTTTAAAAATTATTTTTGAGAGCCTTACAAAACTCGTTAATTTTTTTAAAATTTTTTTTTGAGAGCCTAACAAAACTCGTATATTTTTTAAAAATTATTGTTGAGTGCCTAACAAAACTCGTGGATTTTTTAAAAATTATTTTTTAAAGCCTAACAAAACTCGTGGATTTTTTAAAAATTATTTTTTAAATCATAACACAACTCGTGGATTTTTTAAAAATTATTTTTTAAATTATAACAAAACTCGTGGATTTTTTAAAAATGTTTTTGAGGTGATATTGCTATTCTTGGATTTTTTAAATATTTTTTGAGGTTGTATTACTAATCGTGGAGTTTTTAAAAATATTTTTTGAGGTTGTATTGCTAATTTCGGAGTTTTTAAAAATATTTTTTGAGGTTGTATTGCTACACGTGGATTTTTTAAAAATATTTTTGAGGTTGTATTGCAATTCATGGATTTAAAAAAAATATTTTTTGAGGTTGTAATGCAACTTGTGAATTTTTAAAAAACTCGTGGATTTTTTAAAAACATTTTTTGAGGTTGTAATGCACTTGTGAATTTTTAAAAAACTCGTGGATTTTTTAAAAACATTTTTTGAAGTTGTATTGCTAATCGTGGATTTTTTATATATTTGTTGAGGTTGTATTGGTACTCGTGGATTTTTTAAAAATATTTTTTGTGGTTGTATTGCAACACATGGATTTTTAAAAAAACATTTTTTAACGATGTTTTGGTACTCGTGGATTTTTTAAAAATATTTTTGAGGTTGTATTGCAACTCATGGATTTTAAAAAAAAACATTCTTTAACGATATTCTGGTACTCGTGGATTTTTTAAAAATATTTTTGAGGTTGTATTGCAGCTCATGGATTTTTAAAAAAACATTTTTTAACGATGTTCTGGTACTCGTGGATTTTTTAAAAATATTTTTGAGGTTGTATTGCAACTCATGGATTTTAAAAAAAAAACATTTTTTAACGATATTCTGGTACTCGTGGAATTTTTAAGAATATTTTTGAGGTTGTATTGCAACTCATGGATTTTAGAAAAAACATTTTTTAACGATGTTCTGGTACTCGTGGATTTTTTAAAAATATTATTTGAGAATCTAACAAAGCTCGTCGATATTTAAAAATATTTTTTAAGCATCTAACGAATTTCAAATTATGTTTAAGATTATAACAATTCTATTGGATTTTTAAAAAATATTTTTTTAAGAATCTAACAAAGCTCGTGGATTTTTATAAACATTTTTTACATAAATTAAATGCTTTTATATTGGTAACCAGTTTGATAACCAATTGCCTCTATTACAACTTCCAAAAAAGGGCGTTGTCCACCATTCAGTCTGCCTTAATGGACTACAGGCTTGCGAAAAAGCGATTTAATGTTGGTCGATGTCAAACAACACCTCGAACACGTATTACAACCGCAGAGCATTGTCCAGTTATACAGCTACACATTTTCTTGACAAATTCAAATTCATTCATTAAACCACAGCTCTGCACCTTCAAACCGAGGCAGACAGACACAGACACACAAAAAGAGGTTAAATTAATAAATTACAGAATTGAAGTTTGAAATAATGGAAAATAATGAATTTCTAATCGTATTTTTGATTATCCATCAATACCTCGTGAATGTCAATTAAGTCACGGTTTGCTATTAAAACTCACACTTCCCGTAATAAATGGGGGATCTGTGGTCATAAAAAATCACCCGACATATGAACTTTTTTCTCTTTTTTTTTCGAATGACAACTTTCAAATTTAATATTTTCGGTACGCTTACGTGGTAGAAGCAAAAGAAGTCACACATTACCTCTGCTAATACTCGATGTCTAATAATAATTTCAACACTTAACATTTCCTGTCGTAAATTTAATTATTTTTTATGTCAAAGACAAGTAAAAGCATAACAAATAGTTTTGAAAAGTAATTAAATTCGAAATAAATAACGTTTAATTTTTTAAAAAAGCTTTTTGGGATTAGGTTTCAATTGAAGAATTTTTCCACGTGGTTTGTGTAATGACAATTAAAGAACTTTTTTAAGAAATTCATGTTCATTCATATAAGGTATAGACCTCAGAAATATTCTTTAAAATCAATAATCTAAAAATTATTTCTGAAAATCCTCGAGCTCTGCAAAGGCTTTGAAAAAATATTTTTAAAAATACACAAGCTCTGATTTCCAAAAAAATATTTTTAAAAAATCCTTGAGTTCTTCTAGGACCTCAAAAATATTTTTAAGAATCCACGAGCAGTGACTTCCATAAAACATTTTTAAAAAATTCTCAAGCTCCTAGAACTTTTCTACCAACCAAGAACTTTTCTAAGACTTCAAAAAAAAAAGTTTAAAAATCCAAAAATTTTTCAAGAACTCCAAACAATATTTAAAAAAAAAATCCACGAACTCTTCTAAGACCTCAAAAATATTTTAAAAAAATCCAAGAACTCTTCAAAGACCTCAAAAAATATTTTTAAAAATCCTCAGTCCTCAAGAAAATTTTTATAAAAATCCAAGTCCGCAAAAAATATTTTTAAAAAATCCAAGACCTAAACAAATATTTTCAAAAAATCCGCTAGCTCAGCTAAGTCCTAAAAAATTCTTTACAAAAAATCTAGCTCTGCTAAGTCCTCAAAAAATATTTTTAAAAATCCACGGACTCTGTTAGGACTTAAAAAAAATATTTTTTAAAAATTCTTTAGCATTGTTAGGACTTCGAATTATTTTTTAAATCCACGAGCTCTGTTAGGACTACCAAGTTTTTTTTTTAATCCAGTAGGTCTGTAAGGGCTTCCGAAAAATATTTTTAAAAAGCCATGAGCTCTGCTGAGTCCCCAAAAAAATATTTTTAAAAATCCACGATCTCTGTTAGGACTTAAAAAAAATATTTTTTTTAAATCCACGAGCTCTGCAAAGTCCTTAAAAAAAATTTCTTAAAAAATCTACAAGCTGCGCAATGTCAGTAAAATAAATGTTTATAAATCCACGAGCTCTACTAAGTCCTCAAAAATTAATTTTAAAAAAATCTAACAACTCTTCTAAGAACTAAAAAATATTTTCAAAACATACACTAGCCCTATTAGGTTTTCAAAAAAATATTTTTAAAAATCCAAGTCTACAAAAAATATTTTTAAAGAATCCAAGAACTATTCTAGGACCTCAAAAAATATTTTTTTTAAAAATCCAAGAACTCTTCTTAGACCTAAAAAAATATTTTCAAAAATCCACTAGCTCAGGCAAGTCCTCAATAATTCTTTTCAAATAATCTAGCTCTGCTAAGTCCTCAAAAAATATTTTTAAAAATCCCCGAGCTCTGTTAGGACTTAAAAAAATATTTTTTTAAAAACCACGAAAAGTCCTTGAATATTTTTTAAATCCACAAGCTGCGCTAAGTCCTCAAAATATATTTTTAAAAAACCACGAGCTCTGCAAAGTCCTCAATATTTTTTTTAAATCCACAAGCTGCGCTAAGTCCTCAATATATATTTTTAAAAATCCACAAGCTCTGCTAAGTTCTCAAAAATTATTTTAAAAAAAATCTAAGAATTTTTCTAAGACTTTAAAAAATATTTAAAGAAAATCCAAGAACTCTTCTAAGACCTCAAAAAAATATTTTTAAAAATCCAAGTCCTCAAAAAATAATTTAAAAAATCCAAGAACTATTCTAGGACCTCAAACAAATTTTTTTAAAAACCCAGGAACTCTTCTAAGACCTAAATAAACATTTTCAAAAATCCACTAGCTTAGGTAAGTCCTCAAAAATTCTTTTCAAAAAATTTAACTCTGCTAAGTCTTTAAAGAATATTTTTACAAATACAGGGGCTCCGTTAGGACTTAAAAAAATATTTTTTTTAAAAAACCACGAAAAGTCCTTGAATATTTTTTAAATCCACAAGCTGCGCTAAGTCCTCAAAATATATTTTTAAAAAACCACGAGCTCTGCAAAGTCCTCAATATTTTTTTTAAATCCACAAGCTGCGCTAAGTCCTCAATATATATTTTTAAAAATCCACAAGCTCTGCTAAGTTCTCAAAAATTATTTTAAAAAAAATCTAAGAATTTTTCTAAGACTTTAAAAAATATTTAAAGAAAATCCAAGAACTCTTCTAAGACCTCAAAAAAATATTTTAAAAATCCAAGTCCTCAAAAAATAATTTAAAAAATCCAAGAACTATTCTAGGACCTCAAACAAATTTTTTTAAAAACCCAGGAACTCTTCTAAGACCTAAATAAACATTTTCAAAAATCCACTAGCTTAGGTAAGTCCTCAAAAATTCTTTTCATAAAATTTAACTCTGCTAAGTCTTCAAAGAATATTTTTACAAATACAGGGGCTCCGTTAGGACTTAAAAAAATATTTTTTTTAAAAAACCACGAGCTCTGCAAAGTCCTCAAAATTTTTTTTTTAAATCCACAAGCTCTGCTAAGTTCTCAAAAATTATTTTAAAAAAAAATCTAAGAATTCTTCTAAGACTTTAAAAAATATTTAAAGAAAATCCAAGAACTCTTCTAAGACCTCAAAAAAATATTTTTAAAAATCAAAGTCCTCAAAAAATAATTTAAAAAATCCTAGAACTATTCTAAGACCTCAAAAAAATATTTTCATAAAATACACTAGCCCTGTTAGGTCTTCAAAAAATATTTTTAAAAATCCAAGTCCACAAAAAAAAATTTAAAAAATCAAAGAACAGCACTTCCAAAAAATATTTTTAAAAATCCGTGAGCTCTGCTAAGTCTCCAAAAATATTTTTAAAAATCTGTGAGCTCTGCTAAGTCCCCAAAAATATCTTTAAAAATCCACGAGCTCTGTCAAGTCCTCAAAAATATTTTTTTTAAAAAATCTAAAAACTCTTCTAAGACCTCAAAAAATATTTTTTAAAAAAATCCAGGAAAAAATTTACGACCTCAAAAAATATTTTCAAAAAATCCACGATCCCTGTTAGGTCTTCAATTTTTTTTTTTTTTAACAACAAGACCTGTAACGTCTTCAAAAAATATTTTTAAAAAATCCACGAGCTCTGTTAGGAATTCAAATTTTTTAAAACCAAAAAAAAAAAATGGTCAAAGACTATTCTTCATTGAGTTCAAGATTTGGAAATTGCCTTCGATCTCCCTCCATCCCACACATATCGTTGACCAATTACTTATCCCTCGATATGTGACTCAGCTCAAAACGTAAGGATTCCACATGTTTGTGTCTTAAGTCTTTTGTTTTGATTTTAACTAAATTCTCATTTGGTAGGAGATATATGAAGACTTCCTCTGCTCCCAGGCATTAGCACTTGTTATTTTTCCATTAACACTTTTCCAAACAAAACAGACAATGCAACAACAGCACCGACAGCAACAACAACAACAACAATTTCCACTGCACGTGTTGTTACAACAACCTGATGAAATAGACAAATCCTCGGGAAATCCCTTAATTAGACGGCCAAAAAAGTAAAGAAATACAAAATCAGGCAACTGAAATTATGGACGTGATTTTCAACAATGAAGCGGCAAAATCTGTTTTGTTTCCTATAACAAAAACAATAACAACAACAAATGTGTAGAAAAGAAAACCGAAATAAATGCAACAAGAATCTATTTTAAATAAACACCCAGGAAGGGATTGAGTGGTGTTCGATGTTTGGGTTGGGATGGGATGTACGGATGGTTGGTTGTTTGTATTGATGATATGAATGTTGTTGTTATTGTTGTTGTTCCTGTTGGTAATGCTGGCCAAGAAAGAAATGCCGCCAACCAAATTGGTATCAATCTGAAATTAACAATTTCTGAAAGCCAATTGACACTTGAGGTAAACGTTATAAAAACAATCTACAGATCTAGGCAGCAATGCCGCCCATATATATACACACACACACGCACACCTAATGGGAGATAGGTACATGTGTACCTAGCATTGTCTACGGAGATAATAAAAAGAAAACACGGAATAAAGAGAAGAAGATGATTCCCTACTTTAAACGGCGGCCGCCAACTAAAGGCCCAACAAATAAACATTTGCTTTGCTGTTGCTGCTGGTGCTGCTGCTGTTGGTGGCATTATTTGATCCAACTCGGGGGTAACCAAGTAAGTCAGAACTTGCGGCAAGTCATGATGTTTGTGTTTGACAGCAGTTAGCACAATATGACCAGGCCAATATAACTGCCACCGATCTACCAATTCTGGCAGTGGCAGTCGAAGCGTTCTCTGCATTGTCCTAATAATTGTGTAAACAATAATGATGCGTCGTCTCTGGTGGCAAGTACCACCAGCAGCAGCAGCCAGGGCAGAATCAGAAGCTGCCACTAATGTGGTGCAAACTGGCAAATGGCTTTCCGCGCGATATGGAGAGACAGACCCATACCCATACCCATATGATTACATTAGCGAGCAAAGTGCTCTAGGTGGCTAAGTGGACAGCTAGAAGACTCATCTTTGTCGGCATTTCGTTATTTTTCTTTTCTTTTTTGTTCCACCTCATTCTTTGCTCTTTGTTGTCTCTTTCAACAGAACAACACCCCATGTCGTCAGTCGAACAATGAGTGCACCCAGCCAGTGTTCCCCACCATTATTAAGCTAATTTCCTCAGCCGATAACCGGTAGCCCGCTAACGTTCAATGCAATTTAAATAGTACCTCTAATAACAATAATAACAAATACTAATGGTGGACAAATAAAAATAAAAACCCACCTTAAGTGATGGAAGAGCGGAACGGCCAGGTTTGATCTTTATCCGATGCTGGGCAAGTGATCTTGCTTCGTGATATGATCAATAAATCTATCAGACAAAGTGTGGAGGAACGGCTAACTAGTCTGTCAGTTTAATGGGGAGGTTAAGCAGGGAAGGGAAACAGATTAACAAATAATGTTAAAAAAATATATAAAACAAATATGAGCAGATCTTTTGAAAATCAAATGAACTTACATATCTATGACAAAAGGAGGGAGAATTTAAGGAAGGATTAAGACGAGCTGAGGTGGGATCTCTAGGCGAACTGAAAAGGAAGTTTCTAGACGAGCTGAGTAGGGAGTCTAGTCTAGCTGAGTAAAGGGTCTAGTCTAGGGACGAGCTGAGTAAAGGGTCTAGTCTAGGGACGAGCTGAAGAGGGAGTCTGGTCTATAGACCAGCTGAGCAGGGAGAATACAGACGAGCTGAATAGGGAGTCTACAGACGAGCTGAGCAGGGAGTCGCAAATTTTTTTTTTTAAAAAATCCACGAGCCTTGTTAGATTCTTAAAAAATATTTTTAAAAAATCCACGAGCCTTGTTAGATTCTTAAAAAATATTTTTAAAAAATCCACGAGCCTTGTTAGATTCTTAAAAAATATTTTTAAAAAATCCACGAGCCTTGTTAGATTCTTAAAAATATTTTTAAAAAATCCACGAGCCTTGTTAGATTCTTAAAAAATATTTTTAAAAAATCCACGAGCCTTGTTAGATTCTTAAAAAATATTTTTAAAAAATCCACGAGCCTTGTTAGATTCTTAAAAAATATTTTAAAAAATCCACGAGCCTTGTTAGATTCTTAAAAAATATTTTCTATAAAATCCACGAAGCTTGTTAGATTCTTAAAAAATATTTTCAAAAAATCCACGAGCCTTAGATTCTTAAAAAATATTTTCTATAAAATCCACGAAGCTTGTTAGATTCTTAAAAAATATTTTCAAAAAATCCACGAGCCTTAGATTGTTAAAAATATTTTTAAAAAATCCACGAGCTTTAGATTGTTAAAAATATTTTTAAAAAATCCACGAGCCTTGTTAGATTCCTAAAAAATATTTTTAAAAAATCCACGAGCCTTGTTAGATTCTTAAAAAATATTTTTAAAAAATCCACGAGCCTTGTTAGAATCTTAAAAAATATTTTTAAAAAATCCACGAGCCTTGTTAGATTCCTAAAAAATATTTTTAAAAAATCCACGAGCCTTGTTAGATTTTTAAAAAAAAATTTTTAAGAAATCCACGAGCCTTGTTAGATTCTTAAAAACTAAGTTTTAAAAATCAACGAGCCTTGTAAGATTCTTAAGAAAATATTATTAAAAAATCCACGAGCCTTGTTAGATTTTTAAAAAATCCAAGAGCCTTGTTAGATTCTTAAAAATATTTTTAAGAAATACACGAGCCTTGTTAGATTCTTAAAAAATATTTTTAAAAAATCCACGAGTCTTGTTAGATTCTTAAAAAATATTTTTAAAAAATTCACGAGCCTTGTAAGATTCTTAAAAAATATTTTTAAAAAATCCACGAGTCTTGTTAGATTCTTAAAAAATATTTTTAAAAAGTCCACGAGCCTATTTAGATTCTTAAAAAATATTTTTAAAAAGTCCACGAGCCTTGTTAGATTCTTAAAAAATATTTTTAAAAAATCCACGAGCCTTGTTAGATTCTTAAAAAATATTTTTAAAAAATCCACGAGCCTTGTTAGATTCTTAAAAAATATTTTTAAAAAAAATCCACGAGCCTTGTTAGATTCTTAAAAAATATTTTTAAAAAAATCCACGAGCCTTGTTAGATTCTTAAAAAAATATTTTTAAAAAATCCACGAGCCTTGTTAGATTCTTAAAAAATATTTTTAAAAAATCCACGAGCCTTGTTAGATTCTTAGAAAATATTTTTAAAAAATCCACGAGCCTTGTTAGATTCTTAAAAAATATTTTTAAAAAATCCACGTGCCTTGTTAGATTCTTAAAAAATATTTTTAAAAAATCCACGAGCCTTGTTAGATTCCTAAAAAATATTTTTAAAAAATCCACGAGCCTTGTTAGATTCCTAAAAAATATTTTTAAAAAATGAACAAACCTTGTTAGATTCTTAAAAAAATATATTTATAAAACTCACGAGTCTTGTTAGATTCCTAAAAAATATTTTTAAAAAATGAACAAACCTTGTTAGATTCTTAAAAAAATATATTTATTAAACTCACGAGTCTTGTTAGATTCTTAAAAAATATATTTTAAAAAATCCACGAGCCTTGTTAGATTCTTAAAAAATATTTTTAAAAAGTCCACGAGCCTTGTTAGATTCTTAAAAAATATTTTAAAAAAATCCACGCGCCTTGGTAGATCCTTAAAAAGATATTTTTAAAAAATCCACTAGCCTTGTTAGATTTTAAGAAAATATTTTTAAAAAATCCACGAGCCTTGTTAGATTCTTAAAAAATATTTTTAAAAAATCCATGAGCCTTGTTAGATTCTTAAAAAATATTTTTAAAAAATCCACGAGCATTGTTAGATTCTTAAAAAATATTTTTTAAAAAATTCACGAGCCTCGTTAGATGTTTAAAAAATATTTTTAAAAAATCCACGAGCCTTGTTAGATTCTTAACAAAATATTTTTAAAAAATTCACGAGCCTTGTTAAATTCTTAATAAATATTTTTAAAAAATCCACGAGCCTTGTTAGATTCTTAAAAAATATTTTTAAAAAATCCACGAGCCTTGTTAGATTCGTCACAAAATATTTTTAAAAAATCCACGAGCCTTGTTAAATTCTTCACAAAATATTTTTAAAAAATTCACGAGCCTTGTTAAATACTTAAAAAATATTTTTAAAAAATCCACTAGCCTTGTAAGATTCTTAAAAAATATTTTTAAAATATCCACGAGCTTTGTTAGATTCTTAGAAAATATTTTTAAAAAATCCACGAGCCTTGTTAGATTCTTAAAAAATATTTTTAAAAAATCCACGAGCCTTATTAGATCCTTAAAAAATATTTTTTTTAAAAAATCCACGAGCAGCAATACAACCTCAAAAAATATTTTTAAAAATCCATGAACTCTGGTAGGTCTTCAAAATCCCCGAGCACTATTTGGACTTCAAAATAATATTTTTGTTAATCCACGAGCTCTCCTAGGACTTCAAAAAATTATTTTTAAAAAACCATGAGCTGTGCTAAGTCCTCAAAAAATATTTTTAAAAATCCACGAGCACTGTTTGGAATTCAAAATAATATTTTTAAAAATCCACAAGCACTGTTTGGACTTCAAAATAATATTTTTGTTAATCCACGAGCTCTCCTAGGACTCCAAAAAATTATTTTTAAAAAACCATGAGCTGTGCTAAGTCCTCAAAAAATATTTTTAAAAATCCGCGAGCACTGTTTGGACTTCAAAAAAATATTTTTAAAAATCCACAAGCACTGTTTGGACTTCAAAATAATATTTTTGTTAATCCACGAGCTCACCTAGGACTTCAAAAACTTATTTTTAAAAAACCATGAGCTGTACTAAGTCTTAAAAAAAATATTTTTAAAATCCACGAGCACTGTTTGGACTTCAAAAAATTATTTTTAAAAAACATGAGCTGTGCTATGTCCTCAAAAAATATTTTTAAAAATCCACGAGCACTGTTTGGACTTCAAAATAATATTTTTGTTAATCCTTGAGATCCCCTAGGACTTCAAAAAATTATTTTTAAAAATCCATGAGCTATGCTAAGTCCTCAAAAAATATTTTTAAAAATCCACGAGCACTGTTTGGATTTCAAAATAATTTTTTTTTTAATCCCCGAGATCTGTTTGGACTTCGAAAAAGTATGCTTTTAATCCACGAGCTCAAAAAATATTTTTAAAAAATCCAGTTCCTCTTTGTCTCAATTCCTCCCATATAACACAGGTGTAATCGTGTAGAGTTTAAAATATTCCAAACTACCAACTTCTATGAATTTTAAAATTTTAGTGGTCATATTTTTTTGGAAGATTAATTTTCATGCAAAACTTGTTTCGAAACGAAAAGTTTTCATTTAAAGTTTACCGCATCAAAAAAAAAAAAAAAAAAAAAAACAGAGTTATCAAAACCACACATTCAGTACTCTTGCCACCCGATTAACTAAATGCACCCACAATGCAAGAGCTCTAGAGCTCCCTCCTCACCTCATATATGGCATATGCCATAGCAAACACAACATTTGCATTGTAAACTTTTTTAATGGATATTCAAAAAAAAAAAAAAAAAAAAAAAAGTTAGGCTTTTTGATGATTTAATACTGGTGAGGAGCAGGAGCAGTAGGTGGTGGTGGCGGTTGTGGTGGGGAGCTGAGTTGCATGTTTATTACATGTGTTGCACGCATGCGTTCGTTCATCAAATGCCTGTCAATTTGTCGGCACTTTGTTTTCTGGCTGTTGGGTGTTTCTTTGAAGAATATTTTTTTTTTGGACGAACTGTTCTGCCGCCCAGATATTGAAGAGAATTGTGTCTTTTCTGATTTTGGACATTTTGAATAAGTTTGAATTTTTGTTTTTCGTATAACTGTTATTTTTTTGGCCATAATATTTATCAATGGTTGTAATGGTGGTGGTGGTTGCGTTGATTTTGTTATTATAACCCAACACGAACAAATGGTTGAATGAAAAAAAAATTAACCAACCAACAAAATTTAAATGAATATCATACATTTATGTTAAAAGCTTTATTAAAAAGGTATTAAAAAAAAATTACAAAAAAAAGTTGAAGAGAACGAATCACAATAAAACTAACGCATTTATCAGAACTGTTTTATTATTCCAAACATGACATGTGTTATGAAAAGTCTTTTGAAGAAAAAAACCTCCACGGAGTAGGAGTAGAAGTTGTAGCCGGCAAATAAAGTTAATATTCTTTAATAATTCCTCAACTTTGTAATGGAGTTTTATGTTTTGTGTCGTTTTGGTTTTCCATCGCCATGGCATATAAACGTTTTTGACAGGAAATGACATGTATTGAATCTGGAGGGGTAATAAATGACAACACCATGAATGAAAGAATGTTGTGAAGACTCGTTTTTTTCTCTTTTAATTGAAGGTAGGGGTTTATTTGCATCTGGTTGGTTTAAGACTTGTTGGTGAATAAAAAAAAAAAACAAACAGAACATGAAAATATTCTATAAAAATTTATAAAAAAAAATTAAAAACTCTTGTTGGAAGTTCATAAAATTAAAAAAAAATAGCGTTAAATTTTCTGTTCAAAAAATATTTATAAAAATCATAAAAAAATATACCCGTTAGAAAACCAAGTTCCCGATCCTCAGTGAAAATTCAAATAAATTAAAAAATAACTTCATAAAAAATATTGTAAAACTCTAGGACTTTCTCTTAAGCAATCCTTTTTTTATACCCTACACCACAAGGTGGTCAGGGTATTATGTTTTTGGCATTTGTTTGTAACAGGCAAAAAGAAACGAGATAGACCCATAGTTCCTTTAGATGATCTGCATAGAATCACATTCTGAGTCGATTTATGCATGTCCCTCCGTCCGTCTGTCCATGTATTTTTGTAAACAAAGTGCAGTTCGCATTTATTGCCCTATCCAGATGAAATTTTGCACAAATCATTTGTGTGGCCCAAGGACGAACCCTATTGAAATTGGAGATTATCGGTCTAAATTTAGATATAGCTCCCATATATATCTTCTTCCGATTTGCTTTTTATTGCGCACCAAACGTGTAATATCAGCCCGAATAGTATGGAATTTTGCACATACATACAACCGAATTAGGCCTGAAAATAAGTATGCCAAATTTAATCGAAATCGGTTCAGATATAGCTATAGCTCCCATACATATTGTTCATACGATTTGTTATTTTTGTCCTCCGCAGCCGTAATATGCACTCTGTAACAACAATATTTAGGGAAATATATCAAATACAGCTCAGAAATACATTTGCCAAGTTTCATCGAGATCGGTTCACATTTCGATATAGCTCCCATATATAACTTCGTCCGATTTACCGTATATTGTGCACCAAACTTATAATATTTGCCTAAATGGGATGGAATTCGGCACTTACGAGCGAATTAAGTCTAGAAGCTAGTATGTCAAATTTGGTGAAGATCGGTTCAGAAATAGCTATAGCTCCCATACATAATGTTCATCCGATTTGTTATATTTGTTACCCACAGCCGTAATATGCACCCCGTAACAACGATATTCAGGGAAATATATCAAATACAGCTCAGAAATATCTTTGCAAAATTTTTTGGAGATCGGTTCCGATTTGGATATAGCTCCCATATATATCTTTATCCAAATAGGCAATACAAGTCCGAATTTACAAATGCTTCGGCATATTTAGTCTTTTGAACTTTAAATTATAATTATAATCATAGCGTGTATGATTGAATTCTCCAATAAAAACTTTTAATTGTTATGTGGAGCTCTACTAAATTATCAAAGTGGTGTAGGGTATTATAAGGTCGGCCCCGCCCGACTTTAAAACAATTTTTACTGCTTTTTTTTTTTTGAAAAAAAAAATTCTAACAAATTTTTGTAAAAATATGTAATTTATAATTTTAACTCATGATTAAGTTTAAGTTCTTAAAAAAAATATGTTGAGAGGTCAAAGGGTTCTCAAATTGTATTTAAAGTGAGAATAAAAATGTGACTGTTAGAAATGTGATAAATCTTTAGGAAACGGATGTTCTACTTAATTCTACATAATTTTTGAAAAAAAAAAAAAAAAAAAAAAAACAAAAATAAATAATTTGTTCAAAAATTATGTTCTTGGCTAAGATGGGTTATCAAAAAAAAATCCACATTGGACTCTCAGTTTTTTGTTAAAATATTTTTTTTTAATCCACCTTTTCCTCCCAAATGATCGTTGGAGAAATAATCTAAAAAGGTTTCTCCCCTTTATGTTGTTTCACAAAAAAAGTAAAAAACTATAAAAACAAGTTAAAAAGTATAAGTGGATTTCGCCAACACATGTATACTCTAAGTCAATATTCAATTATTTAAATAAATTTTTTTAATTTTTTTTTTTTAAATTTTGACTTCTGCTCTGATTATTCTAATGTTTGACCCTCTATTGTCCATTTCATACCGGACCTTTATAAATATGATATAAATATTGCGACGTGCCAGGTTCGGACTATATCGGCTACTTCCTTCTCTTTAAATGAGATTTGTGACGACGTATTCCATTTTCATAACTCATCTAATGCAGATAAAAATATTGATATGGACAAAATTGCACGGACTTCGAACATTTATATCCAATTTTATGCGAAATCATAAATTCCGTATTCGTCTCAGGTTTCTGGTGGGGAGAAATATTTAGATAAAACAAGTTGTAAAAAATCGCTAATTTCTTTTGTAAGTTATGGCAGATAAAATTATTGAAAATTATGACCATTTGTGGTGGAGGTACCAGCAGGGGTTCGCTGATATATATCATCTGTACAAAAGATCTTGTGCAAAAGTTTTTGCAAAAGTTTTTGTATGTTCGAAATTTGAAGAGAGTTGGTGACTTAGCCCGCTTTCTTTGAGCGTTTTGCTTCTTCACATTTTTTACTCTTTGTGGGGGAGGTACGAGAAGTAGATGGTCCGATATGATGGAAATATTGAGATGTACCAAGTTAGAATGGCATCGGATGCTAATTTCAGGTTTTGTGAACTTCATGGATATTCAAAATTTAGACCCTTTGTGGGGGAGGCACTAGAAGGAGTGGTCCGATCTATCCCATCTTCCCAGCAGATCTTGTGTTAGTAGAAATAATGGGATGTATGAAATTTGAAGAGAACTGAATGTTTATTTCGGATTTTATGATCGTTTTGGTTTTTCAAAATTTGAACCCGATGTCTGCATATTTATAACAGACCTTGTATTGATAGAAATACTGAGCTGTGGCAAGTTTGATAACATCGAATATTGATTTCGCATTTTAAAAGCTTCATGGATATTTAGCATTTGACCCTTTGTGGGGGAGGTAACAGAAGGAGTAGACCGATAAGTTCCATTTTCGCGCCACACTAGAGGTTAATAAGAAATATTGTGAAATATTGTGTAATTTGAACACAATCCGACTCTTACATCACATTTTATATGAGTTATAATTATTCAAAATTTTGACCCTGTGGGGGGAGGTACTTGGTGGAGTGGACAGATATTGTCTATTTTCGCACCTGACCTAGCACTGGTACAAATTGGATTATCCTTCCCCTTTCTGTGCAGTATAACATTTTTTTTTTTGAAAATTTCGACCTTTTGTGGTATGTTCTACCAGAAGGAGTGGGCCGATATTGCCCATCTCCGAACTGGAACTGGAACTTGGATCAAATCGGATGCTCCCTTCGAGAGTTATCGTTCGCAACAGCCAGACCGACAGACGGACGCACATCGCTAGATCGACTCCAAATGTCCTGAAACAGATTGCCGTTCTTTTGTCGTTTTTTTTTTCAAATTTCATTTGGCTTCTCAAGGAACTATTTTTTAAAAAATGTCCTTCAACTGGTGATCCTTACTCCATCTCTTGATTAATTTGATTTGACCTATAGATTTGTGTTCTATTTATTTTTAGCAGTTTCCTCACCATTTCTGGATAAGGGCTTAATACCTTATACAAGTTGCTTACAAGATTTCTGACAACTGAACAACTAAAATTATTGTATTATTCAAAGAGAATATGAGGAACACAACAAATCCATTAAGACATTTTATTTCGTATTGAATTTATTGCATACCACATATGTATGTATTATGATGTCATAGTATGAATTTTATAGAGAACGTAGGTTCGGGACGTTTAAATTTTGAGAGATTTGAAAATTTAATTGTATTTTGATCGCAATTCTTCATTGTTGACATAGAACTCTCTCTAGGACACGCAGCAGAGATATCTCCATATTGACATTGAATTTCGTAAAAATATCATGCATTTTTATATATATAAATATTATGAAATAGGTAGAGCAGTTCCCAATCGGTTTTCTGTAATAACCTCTGTAATGCTTCCATGTTAATATTTTTCTCAAATATTTAACTTTATTTAAGTGACAATTGTCTTTTGTCATCGCATCATGTCACACAAGATGCCAGACAAAAAATTTGCAATTTTTATTGACTTTCAACAGATGTACATACCTACAACATGTGCTGTGTGTGCACACACACACACACACTCACACATGCACTCCCTATTAGCCACATGAAATGACATTGTTAAGTTATTACAACTCAGAATTAATCGATTGGATTGAAACACTGTATCGGTGACATGCAGTAGCCCCCTCGAACGCCAGCAAATGGTGCTGTCAATTTTTATTGACTTTTTGAAGAGATTGGCACATTTGCTGCCACCGAAGGTTGCCGGGAGTTTTGCTGTACAGGTAGACACATAATAATTATAAATAAATTATTATAAAAGGTGTGATTAAATGGTTTTTTTGTATGTTGAAAAAAAAAAAAAAAGAATGAAAATCTAAACTTTTTATTTCAATTAAATTTTATTGGATTTTATTTAATATTTTGTTTTCGTTTTTTTTAACTTTTCATTATTAAAATAATATGTAAATCTAATAAATATTCATTGACGAATGTCAATTGTTGTGGTCAAAACTTTTGTTTTATTAGCATCTAACACGAAGCTGAAATCATATTTTGTGGTCACTGTTCGTAGGGGGTTGGCAGCAATTAATTTGAAATTGTGATATCTGTCAACATGAGTACTGAGAATTTGCATTCATATCTTTTTTTTTTTTGAAATTCAATTTCATCAGAAAGTCATTCATTTGTTTGGTAGACATATTGGCGACAATGAATAAATTGCAAAATTTAAAAAAAATCACTATTAATCATGTGGGCTGAAAAGTAACAGACCGTAATGTTGGGCAATAAACTTGAACAAAAAAATCTTAATTGGATTTTAAAAAAATAAAAAATGCACTAAATCAATAAAAATAATTTATACTGACTCAATTGTGACATAGACAAATACACTATAAGCTACAATGGCAGAATTTCTACAGAAGACATAGAGAGAGAGAGGGAGATGGAGATGGGACGGGCTTTTAACATGTTAAAAAAAATTTAAATTTCCTTCAATTTGTGATAAAATCTTTATTTTATTTAAACATCTATCAAAAAAAGGACAAAATCTTGTAAGCGTGAATTTTATCAAAAAATTTAAGGAAAACTGTATTCCTTACTAAAAATTTTGTGGTGAATTTTTGGAGTTGATATTTAAATTTAATATTGTAAATTATTTTTTATCTCATATCCACCCAAGGCTTTTTTAGCACTCCAAGTGCGTAATTTTTATACCCTACAACACTATGTGTAAGGATTGCAAATATCGTCCGATCCTCACGAAAATTTTCACAAGGGTAGGGTTGGGCTCAGAAGGGCTAGGCGTATTGTTTTCAAAGATATCCGCAATATATTTAGGGGTTGAAATGGACGTTGATGAACTAACATCGCCAATTCAAAACCATCTGAAAAAATCGTGCAGGACCTCCCAAATCCTTCATAGAAGAAAAAGTCATTTCTAAGATATTTCGGTCTCACTAGCAATAGTCAAATAAATTAGGCCCCTATAACAATTCATTGTTGAAACAAAAGACTTAAGACACAAACTCGATGCCATCAAATGCACCCAACCGGAACCTTCATTGATTACTTCCCATGCCAAACAGCTAATGGCCCTGTTAATATCTATAACCCATGACAGATAAACAGCAACCACAACAACAATAATACTAATATTTCATTAAATTGATTGATCTGGCCAAGAAGAAAAACTGAAACAACCTATATTTTTTTTTTAAAATCCCGTTTGCTAGACACCTTGAAAAACTATTTTTAAAAAATTCACGTTTGCTAGACACCTTGAAAAAATATTTTTAAAAAATTCACGTTTGCTAGACAGCTTGAAAAAATATTTTTAAAAAATTCACGTTTGCTAGAAACCTTAAAAAAGTATTTTTAAAAAATCCACGTTTGCTAGACGCCTTGAAAAAATATTTTTAAAAAATCCACGTTTGCTAGACACCTTGAAAAAAATATTTTAAAAAAATTCGCGATTGCTAGACACCTTGAAAAAAATATTTTTAAAAAATTCGCGATTGGTAGACACCTTGAAAAATATTTTTAAAAAATCCATGTTTGCTAGACACCTTGAAAAAATATTTTAAAAAAATCCACGTTTGCTAAGCACCATAAAAAAATATTTTTAAAAAAACCACGTTTGCTAGACACCTTAAAAAAATATTTTCAAAAAATTCGCGATTGCTAGACACCTTGAAAAAATATTTTTAAAAAATCCACGTTTGCTAGCCACCTTGAAAAAATATTTTTAAAAAATCCACGTTTGCTAGCCACCTTGAAAAAATATTTTTAAAAAATCCACGTTTGCTAGAAACCTTAAAAAAGTATTTTTAAAAAATCCACGTTTGCTAGACACCTTGAAAAAATATTTTTAAAAAATCCACGTTTGCTAGACACCTTGAAAAAAATATTTTTAAAAAATTCGCGATTGCTAGACACCTTGAAAAAAATATTTTTAAAAAATTCGCGATTGGTAGACACCTTGAAAAATATTTTTAAAAAATCCATGTTTGCTAGACACATTGAAAAAATATTTTAAAAAAATCCACGTTTGCTAAGCACCATAAAAAAATATTTTTAAAAAAACCACGTTTGCTAGACACCTTAAAAAAATATTTTCAAAAAATTCGCGATTGCTAGACACCTTGAAAAAATATTTTTAAAAAATCCACGTTTGCTAGACACCTTGAAAACATATTTTTAAAAAATCCACGTATGCTAGACACCTTGAAAAAATATTTTTAAAAAATCCACGTTTGCTAGACACCTTGAAAAAAATATTTTTAAAAAATCCACGTTTGCTAAGCACCATGAAAAAATATTTTTAAAAAAAAACACGTTTGCTAGACACCTTGAAAAAATATTTTTAAAAAATCCACGTTTGCTAGCCACCTTGAAAAAATATTTTTAAAAAATCCACGTTTGCTAGACACCTTGAAAAAATATTTTTAAAAAATCCACGTTTGCTAGACACCTTGAAAAAAATTTTTAAAAAATCCACGTTTGCTAGACAACTAAAAAAAAAATATTTTTAAAAAATCCACGTTTGCTAGACACCTTGAAAAAATATTTTTAAAAATTCCACATTTGCTAGACACCTTAAAAAAATATTTTTAAAAAATCCATGTTTGCTAAGCACCATGAAAAAATATTTTTAAAAAAACCACGTTTGCTAGACAACTTGAAAAAATATTTTTAAAAAATCCACGTTTGCTAGACACCTTAAAAAATATTTTTAAAAAATCCACGTTTGCTAGACACCTTAAAAAAATATTTTTAAAAAATCCACGTTTGCTAGACACCTTGAAAAAATATTTTTAAAAAATCCACGTTTGCTACCAATAATCAATGTATTTGGCCCCTACAGCCATTCATTGTTGAAACAAAAGACTTAAGACACAAACTCGATGCCATCAAATGCACCTAACCGGAACCTTCATTGATTACTTCCCATGCCAAACAGCTAATGACCCTGTTAATATCTATAACCCATGACAGAAAAACAGCAACCACAACAACAATAATACTAATATTTCATTAAATTGATTGATCTGGCCAAGAAGAAGAACTAGTCGCAACAGCAACAATGTATACGGCATGTGATGAAAGGATAATTAACTCATCATCTATAGCTGTGTCCTGCACACACAGAAAAAAACCCTTCATAACTCAATTTGCCACACACATAGATAGTGGTGTCTGTCCGTTCGTTCTCCCAATCCGTCTGTCTCTGGTTTCCTACAGATGTTCAGGAAATGTTCACTTTATTCTAACCCCCGCCCAACAACAATTTCTTGGCCATCTACGCAAACGTCAAAATGTTGTGTTGACCCTTTTCGTTTCGTTTTTTTTGCCTTCTCCTATCAAACGTTCGAAGGCTGGCCAGCCAAGTTAAGCGTGTCGATAAGTGAATCAACACAGCATCATCATCTGAAATATGGGAAGAAATTGAAGGAAGAAATTGAAGGCAGAAATTGAGGCAAATAAATAAAGGCCGAAAAAGTATTGCTGGGCCAGCAAGTATTCGGTCCCATAAAAAAATGCAATTAACTTGTGGGCGTTAACAAATTGGGGTGTTACCGTAAAAAGGAACACACGCACAAGTCTCCAAAAAAAAAAATATGTTGGACCTAAGGAACGGTCATTGAGGGTAATAAAAAATTAAGGCAAGACAGTTTTTTTGATTTCAACATTTCATACACCGCCAGGGTAAAGCGGGCAATACTCCCAAACTCCCTTGGCTGGCCAAGAAAATTAAGGCATCAACTTCCAGCCGGCAAATATTCATTCACATCATATCTAATGTGATCTGATCTAGATTTTAGGTGTGTGGCAATCAAAGAGCAGCAGAAGAAAAAAAATCATATTTGAACCTACCCACCTACCTACCCCACAAAAGGCTATGCCAATAAGACCAAACGTCATCAAAATAAAAAAAAAAAAATCCCCTTAATTAAAATTGATGTTGGTTTTTCTTCTAATTCAATATCGGATCTCTGTGGCTTCACTCGCCCGAACATCGTTCATTATATTTAGTTCGACAATCACGATTCTTAGCTACAACATTCAATATTTTTGCCAGCCATATTTTACTGTTTGTTTTTTTGTCTTTTTTTTTTTTGATTGTTGTGATGATTTTTGTTGTTGTTGTTGTCTCGATTTCGAGCTATTTAAGGTGTATGATATTATGTTAGTTCCACCATTGCAACGGGTGTAACATATGTTGTGCTGCACTGCACTGCTTTAGTCTGTCAGGAGATATAAAGCAAATAAACAACAAACACTACAACAACAACAACAAAACCCGATCGACTCCATGGCCCACAAAACTTATAATCCATTCAGTGACTCTCGGGCATGTAGGATTAAATATACTACTTCTGGCATATGCAGTCATACATATTTATTGTTTTGTTTTGTTTTATATTAACGTTACGAGTAATGTAACGAAATTCGTGCTCATCTTTAGATGAACAGCAAAAAACAACAACACCAATATATAGAAGCAACAAAAAAATAGAAAAAAAAAAACAAATATATAAATTCAAACGTCATGATTTTCATATTAAAACTGCATGAGGGAAATGGAAAATCGACTAAGTCTATATCGGAAATTATTAAAAAATAATCACAAACTCTGGGGAGATTTTCTTCTACCTACTCCACGTTTGCTAGACACCTTGAAAATATTTTTTTAAAAAATCGACGTTTATTTGACATTTGAAAAAATATTTTTAAAAAATCGACGTTTATTTGACATTTGAAAAAATATTTTTAAAAAATCCACGTTTATTTGACATTTGAAAAAATATTTTTTTAAAAAATCGACGTTTAGTAGACAACTTGAAAAAATATTTTTTAAAAATCCACGTTTGCTAGACATCTTGAAAAAATATTTTTTAAAAAATCCACATTTGGTAGACACCTTAAAAAAATATTTTCAAAAACTCCACGTTGACTAGACACCTTAAAAATATATTTTTAAAAAATCCACGTTTGCTAGACACCTTGAAAAAATATTTTTAAAAAATCCACATTTGGTAGACACCTTAAAAAAATATTTTCAAAAACTCCACGTTGACTAGACACCTTGAAAAAATATTTTGAAAAATCCACGTTTGCTAGACACCTTGAAAAAATATTTTTTAAAAAATCCACGTTTGCTAGACAGCTTGAAAAAATATTTTTTAAAAAATCCACGTTTGCTAGACACCTTGAAACAATATTTTTAAAAAAATCCACGTTTGCTAGACAGCTTGAAAAAATATTTTTAAAAAATCCACGTTTGCTAGACACCTTAAAAAAATATTTTTAAAAAATCCACGTTTGCTAGACACCTTGAAAAAATATTTTTAAAAAATCCACGTTTGCTAGACACCTTGAAAAAATATTTTTTAAAAAATCCACGTTTGCTAGACACCTTGAAAAAATATTTTTAAAAAATCCACGTTTGCTAGACACCTTAAAAAAATATTTTTTAAAAAATCCACGTTTGCTAGACACCTTGAAAAAATATTTTTTAAAAAATCCACATTTGCTAGACATTAGAATTTTTTTTTTAAATCCACGTTTGTTTGACATTTAAAAAAAATTTTAAAAATCCACGTTTGTTTGACATTTAAAAAAAAAATTTTAAAAATCCACGTTTGTTTGACATTTAAAAAAAATTTTAAAAAATCCACGTTTGCTTGACATTAGAAAAAATATTTTTTTAAAAATCCACGTTTGCTTGACATTAAAAAAAATATTTTTTTGAAAATCCACGTTTGCTTGACACCTTGAAAAAATATTTTTAAAAAATACACGTTTGCTAGACACCTTGAAAAAATATTTTTTTAACTAATCCACGTTAATTAAGTTCTAAAAAATATATTCTAAAAAATCCACGTTTGTTTGACATTTAAAAAAATATTTTTTTTTTTAAAAATCCCAGTTAATTTAATTCTAATTTGTTTTTTTATAAATCCACGTCTGTATGATATTTAAAAAAATACAGGGTAAGATAAAAAAGTCAAAAGTCAAACGCCATAATTCTTACATTTTTTTTTTTTAATTTTGTTGAACGAAAGCAAAAAATGTCGGAAATAGCATTAAAATTTAGAATAAGTTTAGATTTGTTCGAATTGGTCACCTTTGACACGAATTATGGCCTTCAAACGGCCAATGAAATCGTCACACGCTGCCCGAATGTTGCTGTGCGGTATTTTGGCCCATTCCCAGCGAAGCGCTTGCTTGAGGTGATCGACACTTTGGTATTTTTTAGTGCCAACCTCGCTTTCCAAAATACTCCAGACACAATAGTCCAACGGATTGGTGTCCGGAGATTTTGGTGGCCATTGTGCACTGGAAATGAAGCGAGGAACCTCATTTTGTAATCATTCTTGGGTGGCGCGTGTCCAAGATCTTCAGCCCAAATGTTTGCGTGCCCAAGGCTTTAATACACCCTCCAGAATATTTCCGCGACAATATTCGGCATTTATTCTAATACCACGGCCCACACCATCACCATGGCAGGCGCTTGAGTTCTAGTGGCCAACTGAAGGTGCACATTTTTAGCTGACCTCTTTGGCAAGTAAAGTTTACAAACTGCTGGACAACGAATGTTTTCTCATCGGAAATCGGAGAAAACCGAATTCGGCAATTCACTACTTTCGGTGGTGGCCAAGCGAAGCAACTCTTTAGCTCTTTTGAGTCTATTTTTTTTCTGTTGCAGCGTAAGTTCTTGCACTTTTTGGAATTTCAATGGCTTTACCCCAAGCTAATTTTTCAATATTCGTCGAATAAAATATTGCGATATGTTCAGCTCACGAGCCATTTTCGGCAACTGCGACGCGGAACACGTTTGCTGAATTATTTATAAAAATATTTTTTTTAAATCCATGTTTGTTAAATTTTAAAAAAAATATTTTTCAACGTTTGGTGAATTATTTATGAATTTTTTTTTAAATCCAGGTTTTTTAAATTCTTTAAAAATATTTAAAAAAAAATCCACGTTTGTTAAATTCTTAAAAAATATAAGTATTTAAAATATATATATGTATAAAAATAAAAAAATATAAAAACATTTTTTTAGAAAATCCAGGTTTGTTAAATTCTTAAAAAATATATATTTTTAAAAATTCAAGTTTGTTAAATACTTGAAAAATTATTTTTTAAAAATCCACGTTGAAAAAATATTTAAAAAAAAAACCACGTTTGCAAGACACATTGAAAAAATATTTTTAAAAAATCCACGTTTGCAAGACACCTTGAAAAAATATTTTTACAAAATTCACGTTTGCTAGACATCTTGAAAAAATATTTTTTAAAAAAATCCACGTTGAAAAAATATTTTTAAAAAATTCACGGTTGCTAGATACCTTGAAAAAATGTTTTTAAAAAATTTACGTTTTTTAGATACCTTGAAAAAATGTTTTTAAAAAATCCACGTTTGGTTAACATTAGAAAAAATATTATTTAAAAATCCACATAAGCTAAAAAAACCCATGTTCGCTGAATTATTTATAATTTTTTTTTTTTTTTAAATAATCAACGTTTGTTAAATTATTTATAAAAATATTTTTTAAAAAAATCCACGTTTGCTGAATTATTAATAAAAATGTTTTTTTTTTAAATAAATCCACGTTTGCTGAATTATTTATAAAAATATTTTTTAAAAAATCAATGTATGCATACATTGATTTTTTAAAAAAATGTATGCATACATTGATTTTTTAAAAAAATATTTTTATAAATAATTCAGCAAACGTGGATTTTTTTAAAAAACATTTTTATTAATAAGTCAGCAAACGTGGATTTTATAAAAGTATTTTTTAAAAAATTTGTGTTTGCTGAATTATTTACAAAAATATTTTTTTAAAAAAATCCACGTTTGCTGAATTATTTATAAAAATATTTTTTTAAAAACTCCACGTTTGCTGAATTATGTATAAAAATATTTTTTGAAAAATCCACGTTTGCTGAGTTATTTAATTTTTTTTAAAAAAAATCCACGTTTGCTGAATTATTTAATTTTTTTTTAAAATTCAGGTTTTTTAAAATCTTAAAAAATATTTTTAGTAAATCCACCTTTGCTTAAAAAATAGTTTTTAAAAATCATCACGTTTGTTAAATTATTTAAGAACATATTTTTTATAAATGCACGTTAGTTTGACATTTAAAAAAATATTTTTTTTTAAAATCCACTTTTTTGACACTTAATTTTTTTTTGTTTGAAAAATCAACGTTCGTTTGCAATTTACAAAAATATAAAATAACATTAAATCCACGTTTGTTAAACACTTAAATTTCTTATTAAAGCACACGTTTTTTTGTCCATTTCATTTAAAAATTTCGTAAAATATGGTGTTGTAGGATGTCCCATGGTCAGTCCCGTCCGCTTATAGCCTTTGCTTATTTGTTTAAATTTAGACTTTTTTATTTATTTTTTTTTTTTAATTTGTCTTTTTTTATTATCTTCATATTGGACTTAAGCCATTTATCCTAGCCCCCGAAATGATGTACTAACCGAGAACACCTGTTTAACAGCTGCAACAGCAGCATCATCATCATTTTTGTTAGCTTATGGAACAAGCAAGTAAAAAAGCTTCAAATGTGTCAAATAAGACGACAGCTAAACAGTTAAAAAATCCATTGCTAAAACAAAAGGCAAAAATACATGGATGAAACAGCCAGACGGACTCAGTAAAAAAACGTTTTTCGTTCAAAACGTACGTTCTTTACAAAGTACGTGTTTAAAAGCATTACAATTTTTATAACAGGCAGCCGGAGCAGCCACCAAAGCATCATCATTGGCGAGAGTCTCATCTTTGTAGTTATTTTTTTCTGTTATAACTTTGTAGCTGGCCTGAGTTGGAGCAGCCCAAGCTCCCAACTGGCTGTGGCCACAGAACGACCTTAAATATTAGTCATTGAATATGAGGTTTTTTGCTGCCATTTTTTTTTTGCTGATTTTCAGTTAATAGAAAATTGTTATAAAAAAATAATAATTTAAATGCAATATTGGTGGGGATGGGTGGTGGCAGAGTCTGGCAAATGGTTGTCAATGAAGAGGGAAGAAACTTTGTTGTTTTGTTTTTATGGAGCCACCAAGTCTTGGCAGGATTGATGCAAATAACTTGCCAACCAATTTGCTTAAATGGTCAACAGATTATTTGCATGGGAAGGGGGGAGGGACTTAATGGAAGCAGTGGAGCCAGTGCAGCACTGGAAGGGAGTGGTGTTGAACACCACGTAAATATCATTAGGTCAAGTTTAAATTTAAATCCAGCATTCATTCATTAGGAATGTTTTTTTGCTGTTTGCGCCATGAATGGCATGGTTGGGGCATGCCAGTGTGCCGGTGTGTCTGAGTGCCATGTATCTGGCGTTCGATTATTTGATTTTCAATAAATTTTCTAAAGCGCATAGTTTGTTTAAATAGAAAAAAACTGAAATTCAATATAATTATATGCATAATATTGATAACTCATTTGTTGTGGCTGTTTTGTATTATTTTCAACAAGCCATAATTTCTGAAAAAAAAATAGAAAAAAAAATTGAAACGAAAAAAATGATTTATTTGTTTATCGAGAAAAGCACACCAGCACCTCACGCCTTTCTGTAGCAGTGCAGCAACGATTGTGTTTAGACAAGTGTCTGTCCTTAAATTCCGTCTGTCCCCCAAGGTAGGTTTTTTCTCTCCTTTATCCGTTTAGTACTTCATGATTTTTTTTTCGTTTTTTTTTTTTTTGTATTTCTTTTATTTCATACTTTTTTGTTATTTATTGTTTCGTTTGGTGGCTGTTGTTGCTGCAATGCTGCCTCTGTTGCCATAACATTTGTTGCAAGTGTTTTGTTGTTTTTCGTTGCCGATGTTGTTAGCAAAAATCATTAACAATGTCACTGTCAAAAACAATGGGAAAAATACCACCTCTTGTCAAAATGGTGTTGAAATCGTGTTGTGCAGATTTTTGTTGTTATTTGTATTTTTGTTGTTGTTATTGTTGCACTGGAGTCGTTTTACTCCTTTCGTTAAGATTTCTTCATAGTTATGGTTATTTTCCTTAAAAGAAGAAGGTATAATCGTTTAGGCAGACCTTTGGCAACATTTATAAAGAATTTTGGATTAAGGACTTATTTTAAAATGAAATGTCTTAAAAAATATTTTTTTAGGAAAACAATTAAAAAAAAAACCATGCCATAATCATGGAAGAATTGATTTTTGAAAACAATTTTTTAGAAGGTTATCATGTTAAAATAATTCCTTAATGCAGAAATCTTTAAACCAATGTCTTAAAAAATCCACGACTGATGATCCTATGGTACAAAAAAATTTATGATTAGAGCTTTTAATTAGCCTTGACGCTTAAATTTGTTCTTCGAAAAATCCACAATAAAGAATTAAAAAAAAAACAAATTCAAAAGCATCAGTCGGTTTTGCAGACAGATGCACAGGGTGAGATAAAAAATTTGCCACAAAGTCAAAGGCCATAATTTTTACATTTTTTTTTAAATAAAAGCTAAAAATGTCGGAAATAGCATCAAATTTTAGAATACGTTTAGATTGGTTCGAATTGTCACCTTTGGCACGAATTATGGCCGAATGTTGCTCTGCGGTATTTTGGCCCATTCCCGGCGAAGCGCTTGCTTGAGTTGATCGACACTTTGGTATTTTTTACAACTTTGCTTTCCAAAATACTCCAGACACGATAGTCCGACGGATTGGTTGTGCTGAGTCCTGTTGGAATGTCCAAGGTCTGCGGCCAAAATGTTTGCGTGCCCAAGGCTTTAACATACCCTTCAGAATATTTTCGCGATAATATTCGGAATTTTTTCTGATGCCACGATCGATTAATACGAGCGGAGAACGACCATCGGCTGTTATGGTGGCCCACACCATCACCATGGCCGGCGCTTGAGTTCTGGTGGCGAACCGAAGGTGCACATTTTTAGCTGACCAGACCTCTTTGGCAAGTAAACACGATCATTTTCTTTTGTTTACAAACTGCTGGACAACGAATGTTTTCTCATCGGAGAAAACCAATGTTGACCCTTTTTGGTGGAGGTACCAGAAGAAATGGTTCGATCCCTACCATCTTTAAAATTAATCTTTTGTTGATAGAAATATTGAGCTGTGCCAAATCTGAGTGGAATCGGTTGTTAATTTGGCGATTTATGAGCTTCTTGGATATTCAAAATATTGACCCTTTTTGTGGGAGGTACCGGAAGGAGTGGACCGATTCATCTCATTTTCACAGCAGATCTTGCGATGTGTGAAATATGCATTTTGGTTCTTCAAAACGTATTTTACGAGCTTCATGGATATTCAAAATGTTTACCCTTTTTGGGGGAGGTACCTAAACGAGTGCACCTATATTTTCATCTTCACACCAGACCTTGGTCCAATAAAAATATTGTAATGTGTGTAATTTGAAGACAACCTGAAACTTATATGTTATAATTATACAAAATGTTGACACTTTTTGGGGGAGATATTTGATGGAGTGGATCAATATTGTCCATTTTCTCACCTAACCTAGCCCTGGTGCAAAATTAGGATTTGCAAAGAAGGAGCAAAATCCGATTATCGTTTCTCTTTTTGTGCAGTAATTTTTTTTTTTTTTGAAAATGTTGATTTTTTTGGCAGAGTTACCAGAAGAAATGGACAGATATTGCCTATCTCTGAACTCGATCAAATGTTGATAATGATATTACGATGTACGAAGTTTGCTCCGTACATCGTAATATTATTAGGCAGATCGACTCCAAATGTCCTGAAACGGATTTGATCCAAAGAGACCTAGAGCGTTAAACCGTTATTTCGATGAGGCACATTTTGGCCGTATTAAATGATATATATATATATATATATATATATATATATATATATATATATATATATATATATATATATATATATATATATATATATATATATATATATATATATATATATATATATATATATATATATATATATATATATATATATATATATATATATATATATATATATCGTTATATCCTTGAAAATTTCATTTGTAGAGAACGGGATTTTATATCAGAATGTCCTTTGACTTCAGATCTAAAATCCAATGACTTCAGATCTGTCCATTTTAGTCATCTTTGAGAATTCTTTGTGAAAATTTTGTTAAAGGACATCTTGAACTTTTTTAAGAAAGAAATTAATTTTTTTTCCTTTTTTTCTTTTATTTTTGAAAAGTGTGCAAACTGTTTTCCTTTTTTACTAAATAAAATTTTTTCTTACAAAAAATTCAGAATGTACTTTAACAAACTTTTCAAAAACAATCAATCAGGAGTATCTGGAACATCCTTTCAATAAAAAACCCAAATTTAATCGTAGTAGTTCTCGAAAAATCCTTAAATTCTTCTTAACCCTTGTGAACACTTATCAATATTTTTTTCGGTTTTAGTGGTCTTTGGAAAAATGCATTTATAAATATTCATAAAATTTTCCACGATTGTAACTCCGTTGAACCTTGATGGAAAAATCTATTTAAAAGTAGACTATTATAACTCTGTTGGTCTTTAAAAAAATAAATTGTTATATCCACGGTTAAAGCTCTGTTGCTCAATGAAAAAATCGATTTAAAAATCGACGATTATTGCTCAGGAGGTCCTGGAGATACCCTCTAAATAAATATGCGCTTATGGCTTTTACGGTCATTAAAAAATATTTTTTCAAAAAAATCCGCGGTACTGATCTTTTACAAAAAAAATAACATCAAAATTTTGCACGTCTCCCTCTCTCCCAGTCTCTTTACAACTTCCCTCTCTGTAGGGTATTCCAAAAATTTTCCATGATCTCGTATAACACCTCTTCTTTGTCATTGTTGCAGATGTCCACAGTCGTTTGTAGTTGTTGTTGCTATTGGTTGTGGCAATGCCGTTTTACTATCGTTTCCACAAACTTGAAGTCTAGCACATGATTCTTGTTAATATGAGTTCACAAAAGTCATGGTTTTATTATTAAATAAATGATTCATATTTAAAGTTTTGTTGTTGGAGTTGTTGTTGCGGTGGTGGTTTAGCGTATTGATCTGAGCTGTGAATCAAGTAACAGCCATGGAAATCAAGCTGTGAATTGAAGGGAAAAATCCAATGGATGGCAGGAGGCAATTTCCATGGGTCAGTTCATGTGGTGTCTTTGGTGATAATTTGGCGAATTTTCATGGGTCAACAAGAAATGAGAGAGAGAGAGAGAGAGAGAGAGAGGGGAAGAGAGAGAGAGAGCGAGGGCACAGGTAGGTTGTGGCTTTGAATAATTTAGGAGAATGGCAAAAGAAAGGATTTGGATTTTTTTTTTTTTGAATAATCATGCACATTTCATCTACTCTATAGTTATCTCCTCTATTCTAGATAACCTCCGGTGACATTTACTCTGGAGTAGATGACCTCTGATAACACTTACTCTGAAACAAGATGACCTCTGATTACATCTAATCCTGGGAAGACATCTACTCTGGACTAGATGACCTCTGATGGCATCTATTCCGGAGTACGTGACCTCCGATGACATCTACTCTGGAGTAGATGACCTCTGATGACATCTACTCTAGAGTAGATGACGTTTGATGACATCTGCTCTTGAATATATGACCTTTGATGACATCTTCTCCGGAATAGATGACTTTTGATGACATCTATTTTGGTGTAGATGACTCCCGCTGACATCCACTCTGGAATAGATGACCCCTGATGACATCTACTCTGGAGTAGATGACCCCTGATGACATCTACTGTGGAGTAGATGACCACCGATGACATCTACTCTGGAGTAGATGACCTCCGATGACACCTACTCTGGAGTAGATGACCTCCGATGACATCTACTCTGGAGTAGATGACCTCCGATGACATCTACTTTGGAGTAGATGACCTCCAATGAGATCTACTCTGGAATAGATGACCTCCAACGGCATCTACTCTGGAGTAGATGACCTCCAACGGCATCTACTCTGGAGTAGATGACCTCCAACGGCATCTACTCTGGAGTAGATGACCTCCAATGGCATCTACTGTGGAGTAGATGACCTCCAATGACATCTACTCTGGAGTAGATGACCTCCAACGGCATCTACTCAAAAGTAGATGACCTCCGATGACATCTACGCTGGAGTAGATGACCTCCGATGACATCTACGCTGGAGTAGATGACCTCCAACGGCATCTACTCAAAAGTAGATGACCTCCGATTATATCTACGCTGGAGTAGATGACCTCCGATGACATATACTTTGGAGTATATGACCTCGGATGACATCTACCCTGGAGTAAATGACCTCGTATGACATCTACTCCGGAGTAAATGACCTCGTATGGCATCTACTCCGGAGTAAATGACTTCAGACGACATCTCATGCCTAATTGTTGACCTCAGTTTGCATCTAATTTATGGTAGATGAGCTCTGATGTCCAATATTCTTTATGGCCATTTGAAAAAAGTACCTGGAACTGTTTGCCTTTTTCCGAAACATGACTTGCATTGCATCTCCTTTGCTATTTCATTGAAATATTAGCTTTACCGCCCATATTTATATTTTCCAATGCCAACAATATTTCGTTTCAATAGCAAACAATTATTAAGTGACAGCTGATCTCCCACAAAAATCACTGGCCTTTTGTCATTTCCACGTGGAAAACGCATTCATATTCCCATTCCCGAAACAAAACGAATGAAAAAATTCAACTGATTTTTGTTAAAAAGTTAAAAAGGACCTACCTACCAAATTACTTGGCAATTAGGGATAATCCCGAAAACGTGTGTTCAACACACTTCAGTCAAAACAAAGCAAGGCTTACGAAAATGCATAATCCTTTGGCAAATGTCTTTTTAGCATTCTGTTTGTTGTGGCCTGCTTAGTTATCCTTCATTTTTTCGAAAAAAAAAATTAATTCTGGCATAACGAAAATCCTCAGCAGTGAAGTGACAGAATTTTAATTTTCCATAAATTTGACAAAAGTCGGATATGAATGAATTCATTCATTGTTTTGCGACATGATCCGTCAAAGGACATTCTTGGCAGAACATGTCCTGGAACAAAGGAGATTAAAAAAAAACCTAAATCCAATGCACACTAACTTTGATTTTTGTTGTGCTTAGTCTGGCACACTCATGATTTTTGTCGAGGATTTGCCTGCTAATCATTATCCTGCCGCAGGAGCGGAATATGTATATTTTTCCAATATGTAAAAACCATTCACTGGCCATTTCTAAGCCATTTCACACATGTGAAATGGGGGAATTTTCAATGTTTTAATAAGAAATTAAGCCAAATAGAACAACTGGCCCAGGGCAGGACATGTATTCAAGGATACCGACTGATTAGGAGCAACGAGTTATTGGCAACTGTTTTCTTTTCTATTTTCGTTTTTGGTTATGAAAACCACAAAATTACCGGATAATATCTCTTGTTCTCTGTGTGTGGACATGTGGAAACAATGCAGACGGTGATGACGATGATGTTACAAAAAACATGAATTATTGATCTACTAATCGGACGGTCATTGACTAAACCTGCAAAGGGATGTTTTGTAGCCAAGACAGCCCATCAACTAAGACGAAACATATGTTGTCTCGGTATTCCGTTTAGTTCTTGGACTAAATGATTTAGTAGTTCCATTTCATGACCATATTTAGGTAGCCTAATTACATGGCCTTCGGCTGTCCTTCCTTTCCTCTCCTCTCCTCTTTTTTTGGTGTTTTTGTTGTTGTTGTTTGCTAATAGACCCATAATTACAGTTTCATCAACAATTAATTTAAAATTAGTCAATGTTTGGGAAATAATTTTCCATGCTACTGCTACCGGCTGTTAATTGATTTGTTTGGAGTTGCTGCTAATTGTGCCACCCGTAAGAAAATCGTGGGAGTTCTCAAGAAAATTGATCGTTTTAAATTTTAGAAATTGGCCATATGGTGCAGTGGGAAAAATAGATAATATTTAAGCGATAAAGCGAACATTAAACGGATATAAATTTGACTGGATCTAAATATTTAAAGAAAAACGGAATTCTAAAGATCTGCTGAATAAGGATTGTTTTTGAAGACCTAGATTTTTTTTAATATTTTATTAAAAGGATCTGCTGAAGGTGGATTTTTTAAACAATATTTTTTAGAGGCCAACTGAAAAAGATGTATTTATGAAGTGTTTTGCAAGGACCTTTTTAAGAAAAAAATTTAAAGGAGCTTTTAGAACTATATTTATAGAAGGATGTGATTTTTCTCCGGGAAAAAAATTCAAGGACAAGATGGATGTGTACAGTTTAAGGAATAGTTTTCTGCTAACGGTGATTTTTTTTTGGAAAATCCTTTAGACGTAGATTTTTATATATTTTTTATCACATTTTTATTTATATTTTTTATTTTTCATATTTTATTAAAAGCAGGTCGCTGATGGTGGATTTTTTAAAACAATATTTTTAGAGGCCTGCCGGAAAAATTTTTATTTTTAAAGCATTTTGTAAGGATATCTTTTAAGAAAATATTTAAAGGATCAGCTATACGTGATTTTTTTAGAAAAATATTTAAGGACCTGCAGGATGTGATTTTTCTCCGGGAAAACATCAAAGACAAGCTGGACGTGCATTGTTTATGAATAGTTTTCTGCTAAACGTTAATTTTTTGGAAAATCCTTTAAGAGGACCTGCTGAAGGTGGACTTTTTAAACCTTATCTATTAGAGGCCTATCGAAAATGGCATGTTTATGAATTTTTTTCAAGGACCTTTTTCAGAAGAGAGTTTTTGAGTTTTGAGAGTTTTTAGAAAAAATATCTAAAGACCTGCAGGATGTAGATTTTTTAAGGAAAAAATTTAAAATCTGCAAGAATTGGACTTTAAAAGAAAGAAATTAAAAGACGCGTTGGACGAGGATAACCTGTAAAAAAAAGTCAAAAGTCGGGCGGGCCAAATATATGATACCCTACACCACTATGCATATAAAGTAGCGCTCCCGTTACAAAAAGTCTATATTGGGAATTTATGTGAGGAAGATCATGCCACACTATGGACCAAATAAAATTCCGATATAGAGCAGGATATGACTTTGATAAGGATTATATTATAAACTTTTATTGGAATAAAAGATATATACTGGACCGAGTCTCACCAAATGGTAAAATTCGCCTGAATGTGAAAAAAACCTATTTAATTTGGGCTGATGGTGGTGAGCAATAATCGTAAAATCGGATGAAGATATACATCGAAGGTATAAAAAATCTGAACCGATTTCGATAAAATTTGGCAGAGGTATTTTGTGAGATACATCTGATGCCCGGTATGAAATATCATTGTTTTGGAGTGAATATTACGCATGTGAGGGAATTTAACCCTAAATCGGATTAGATATATATATGGGAGCTATAGCTATATCTGAACCGACTTTCACCAAAATTTGAAGCACCTGCATTTAGGCTGAATTTCATCGGAATTGCCAAGTTTCAGTTCATTTGCCCTGATATTAGTCATTTTTTGCACAATAAACCTGAAATCGGATAAACATATATATGGGAGCCTTATCCAAATCTGAACCGATCTTTATAAAATTTGAAATACTTATTTCTGAGCTATATCTGATAACTGGTACCAAAGATTATCATGTTGTGGAGTCAATATTACACATGCGAGTGACTTAAAACCCCAAATGCACGATTATCCCGAAAACGTTTGAAGATAAAGACATCCGAACCGATATTTATGGTATTTGGCAGAGGTATTTCAGGGTGCATTTTACGAAGGAATTAAGGAAGGACTTAAACACCAAATCGGATGGAACATATATATGGCAGCTATAGCTATATCTGAACCGATTTTCACAAAATTTGAAGAAATTATTTCTAACCTGGATTCGGTCGGATGTGCCAAAATTCAGTCCATCTGTACTGATATTGGCCATTTGGTGCTCAATTAACCCGAAATCGTTTGCAGACATATATGAGAGCTATAGCTAAATTAAAACCGATTCCAAATTTCAATAGGGTTCGTCCTTGGGCTAAACATATATTGTTTAGAAAATTTTATCTCAATCGGATATTAAATGCGACCTGCATTTTGTTCACAAAAATACATGGATAGATTGACGGACTGACATGCATAAATCGACTCAGAAATGAATCTATGAAGATTCTCAAAAGTAACTATTGGTCTATCTCGATTCCTTCTGCATGTTACAAAAAACAAAAAAAAAAATACACAAAGACATCATATACCCTTACCACTATGTGGTGTAGGGTACAAAAATCCTCGTGTATAGTGTACGTGAAAGAAAATTCTTCCAAAAAAATCCTCAGTTTAAGAACCTTGATAAAAATACATTAAAAAATAATAAATATAAAATAATGATAATATAAATAAATAATGTTCACAAAAATATTTTTTAGGGATAGCAAAGAGGAAAAAATGTTTTTCAAGGAATTTGTCCAGCAGGTCCTTAAAAAATATTTGGAAAATCCTGGTGTTGCAGGTCCTTGAATTAAAAATATGTCTCCTTCAATTATCTTTTCAAATGAACTGCAAAAATTCTTTAAAAAATGCACCCCACGTAGATCCTTCAAAATGAAAAAAAAATTGAAAAAACTCTTTCTCCAGTCTGAAAATCCTTTTGGTCTCTAAAAAAATATTTTCCCTTTCTTCGAGAAAAACAAAACACATTTTTCCGATCTTCAAAATATCCGTTCAAAGAATGGTGGCTTAACAAAAGGCATAATTTAATTAATAATTTTCCACAAATAGTGGAGCTTCGATTTTTAAAATATATACATAAAATTCTCCCTTCTGCAGGTCCATTATTTTAATCGAAAAAAATCCTCGTTTATCGTTTATACTTGAGGGAACGATTCTCTTAAAGAAATCCTCGATTTGGGGTCCTTGATAAAAAATCTTTAAAAAAGATAATTTTTTCTAGGTTTAAAGAAAATGTTTTGAAAAATTCTCTAAACGATAAAGACAGAGGGTGGATGTATAAAAAAAAATATTTTTCAAGAAATTTGTTCAGCGGGTCCTCCACAAAAAAAAAATAATATCTAAAAGAAATCCTCGTTTTGCAGGCCCTTGAATTAAAAAACTTCTTCAAAAATCAAATTATTTGATAAAAATCTTGTTCCAGTTTTTGGAAAAAAATCTTAAATCCCTCGTCTTTTTTGGTTTTTTAACACTTCAAGGACATCTCGTTTATCGCGTACTTGAAAAAAATATCTCCCAGCAAAAAACTTCGGTTTGGGGTCCTTGACAAAAATATACGTTTTTCTACATTCCGAAAAGATTAATAGAAAAAAATTCTCGAAATATTAAAAAAATATATATTTTAAGGAATAACAGAGAGTGGATTTATAAACAATTATTTTTCAAGGAATTGGTTCAGTAGGTCCTTAAAAAAAAAAATGTTTGAAAAAAAAAAACTTTACTTCAGACTAAAAATCCCTTTGGTCTTTAAAAAAATATTTTTCCCATTTTTCGAGAGAACCTTTTGTTCCGGTCTTCGAAATATTCGTTGAATAAATCATGGATTCGCAAAAAGCGTAAATTTTAAAGAATATTTTTCCAGAAATAGATGGACGTGTATTTTTAAAACTAACAAAACTGTGTTCTGCGTGCCATATATTTTTTTTTTTTTTCGAAAAAATATCCTCTTTTATAGTGGACTCGAAAGAAAATTCTTCTAAAAAATCCTTGGGTTATAGACCTTTACAAAAATTTATTAAAAACTACATATTTTTCTAGGTTAAAAAAAGGCTCATAAGTCTTGAAATGTTTAAAAAAAAATTAAGGAATGGCAGAGAGTGGACTTACAAAATTTTATTTTACAAGGAATTTGCTCTGCAGGTACTCCTAAAAAGCTAATATCTGAAAAAAATAATATTTGAAAAACTTCTCGTCTTGAAATAAAATCTGAAAATCTCTCTTGCTTTTTGATTTTTTTAAAAAAATGTTTTTAATAATTTAAGGGTATCCTTCTTTAAATTTTCAATTATCGTATACTTGAAAAAAAATCTTCTACAAAATCCTCGGTTTAAGGTCCTTGACAAAAATTCATTTAAAAAAAATTATATGTTTTTAACGTTCCGCAAATATTAATTGAAAAAATTCTCGAAATGTTTGAAAAATAAAGAAATAACAGTGAGTGGCTTTAAAAACATATATTATTCAAGGAATTTGTTCTGCAGGTCCTCAAAAAATCCTCTTTTATAGGCCTTTGAATTGAAAATCTTCAAAAAGTCCTAGTTTGTGGGTACTTCGAAAAAAAAATCTTTAAAATAAAAAAATATTTTTAATACTTCAAGGACATCCTTCTTCAAGTTCTCGGTTATCGTATACTTGGAAGAAAAAAATTGTCTAAAAAATCCTCGGTTTAAGGTCCTTGACAAAAATTCATTAAAAAATATATACCTTTTTTGACGTTCCGAAAATATTATTGGAAAAAATTCTCGAAATTTGAAAAAAAAAAAAAAAATAAAGAAATAACAGTGACATGCTTTATAAACAAGGAACTTTATCTGCAGGTCCTAAATCAAAATCTTCTTTTATAGTCCTTTGAATTGAAAATCTTCAAAAAGTCCTAGTTTGTGGGTACTGCGAAAAAATCTTTAAAATAAAAAAAAATATTTTTAATACTTCAAGGACATCTTATATATACTTAAAAGAAAAATCTTCTAAAAAATCCTCGGTTTAAGGTCCTATGACAAAAATTCGTTTAAAAAAATATAATGTGTTTTGACGTTCCGAAAATATTATTGGTAAAAATTCTCAAAATTAAAAAAAATAAAGAAATAACAGTGAGTGACTTTATAAACAAATATTTTTCAAGGAACTTGTTCTGCAGGTCCTCAATAAAAATCTTCTTTTATTGGCCTTTGAATTGAAAGTCCTAGTTTGTGGGTACTTCGAAAAAAATCTTTAAAACAAAAAATATTTTTAATACTTCAAGGACAGCCTTCTTCAAGTTCTCGGTTATCGTATACGTGAAAGAAAAATCTTCTAAAAAATCCTCGGTTTAAGGTCCTTTGACAAAAATTCATTGACGTTCCGAAAATATTAATTGAAAAAATTCTCGAAATTTAAAAAAATAAAGAAATAACAGTGAGTGACTTTATAAACAAATATTTTTCAAGGAACTTATTCTGCAGGTCCTCGAAAAAAATAAATAAATAAATAAATAAAATAAAAATCCTCAAATAATAAAAAAATATGTTTTAGGGAATAACAGAGAGTGGCTTTATAAACAATTATTTTTCAAAAAAATTTTCTGCAGGTCCTCAAAAAAAATCTAACAAATCCTCTTTTGCAGGCCTTGGAATTGAAAATCTTCAAAAAGTCCTAGTTTGTGGGTACTTTGAAAAAATCTTTGAAGAACTCGTTTTTGATTTTTTGAAGGTCCCTGAAAGTCCTTGTGGTCCTTGTGGAGAAAAATCCTCATCCTCTGTTCATTCCTAAAATATAATTTAAAAAATCTCCTGGGTATTGAAAAGAAAAAAAAACACACAACACCCATTCTAAAAAAATCTTGAATTTCCACTTTTGTTTTCTTTTAGTAAAATATTCAAAATTAGTTGTTTTTTTCTAGAAAATTGCCACATCTTTATATAATTCCCTCAAATCTTCCGGCTTTGAAAATAAAATTTTCCCACATTACTTCTTCAATACAATGCTAATAGCTCACATTAACAACAGACTTAAGACACAAACTCCATTTCATTTTCTCTCTCTCTCTCTCTCTCTCTGAGAAATTATTTAATATTTGCAACTATTTTCCCAGACTCTTACAGCTAGATGAAATTTCATTATTCTCACTGGGTAGGATAAGAGTGAGGGGGTAATGTACCATTGAAATTTGATAACATTTTATACACTTTAGCGCCTTTTAGAATTTAATGATACCATTAACCGCAGATTGCCCACAAAACATCTCATCTGCGCTTGGGTTTCATTTTAGATCCTTAACTCATCATTAAATCAGCTGAATGGCATCAAGGCATCAGCATCAGCGTCAGCTTCATCTTCGTCATCATCCTTTGTGATCCTTTGTGATCTCGCAAACTTAGTTTGACTTACTTTTATGATAGCAATTAAAATGCTTTAGTTTTTATGGCAAAACTGTTACTCTTTTTGGAGATGTTGATTACGCGATTAAAAAAATCGCCATCCTCTACGGCATCTGCAGAAGAAGACAGGGAAAATAAGAGCGAATGTTGATCCCTGGCAGAATTCTCACTCTAAACTGTTGAATTTATGAACCATTAATACATGAACTTCATAAACCTTTGGCATAGCATTATGACGGTTCGACTTAATGTTGAGGGGACATTAAGTGAATTTAAGGCACCCCAAAGGGGAATCAGAGAAAGGGGCTACAAATTGAAAGAAAAACTCTGTATAAAAAAATTGCAATACAAAACAATTATTGTACAATTTACGCTGCATATATAACATCGGCAACAACAACAACAACAAAGTATTAATTTCTTAACATAAAACGTTTTGTTGCAGCAACGACTTGATGGTGGATTTACCATCACCTCAAGCTGCAAAAAGTGCTCGAGCCGTCGAGCGCGTGTGTTATATATGCTGTTAATCACTTAAACGTTTGTTACTTAAAGCCCGGTAATGACTGCCATCATTATTGCGGATGACGACGTTCGGATCTTTTTGTCTTGGGATACGAACAAATCGTAATATGTCTTACAAATGAGAATGAGAAAATGCTCGCTTTTTTCTAGTTATGATTTTGAAAATTTTCAGCCCTGGTTGGCAGAGACGTGGGGGATTTTAATTCGAAGAGGTATTTACAAAATTTCAAAATTTAAAATAATAAACACATCTGAATCGTTTCAATCCGTCGGAGCCATAAACATGGATTATTGAAAGGATATCTTTTCAAGGCTCACAAAAAGGGAATATTTTTAAAATAATTTTCAATGACTAACGGAGCGGAAATTTGTTAAATGTTTTTTTTTTTCATGGACAAATAGGAGTAGATTTTTTTCACGCACAACAGGTCTTAAATTTTTTGAAGAATAGCCTATTAAAGACCAACCGAATGTTTATACTAAAAAATAATTTGCACAAATTAATATGGATTTTGTACAGAAGATTTTTAAGAAAACGTTGTGTTGAAGAAGAAGGACCAGTCGAACATCAAGGACATGCAAAGGGAGGATTTTTTAAAGTATAATTTTTTCAAGGACCTGCAAAAACTGCTCTTAACTTTCTTTCAAGGACCTTCAAAGCGTCGATTTTTTAAAGAAAAAATTTTTAAGGACCTGCAATGGACCTAGGAAACGTAAATATTTGTGTAATATATTTTTTAAGGACCTACAGAACTTTTTTTCTGGACTTGCCAACCGTAGATTTTTTTAAGAAATATTTTTTAAGGATCTAAAAATCGTAAATTTTTTAAAGAATATTTTTTCAAGGATAAAACGTGGATTTTTAAATAACGCGTATTCAAGAAGGTAAATTTAAAAAAATTCTATATTTTAAGGCGTGAGTTTTAAAAAAAAAATAAGGACCTTCTAACCGTGGATTTTTTTAAGAACATTTTTTAAAGACTTTCTAAGCGTGGATTTTGTTAAGAATATTTTTTAAAGACGTGGACTTTTTAAAGAATATTTTTTAAAGACTTTCTAAGCGTTGATTTTTTAAGAATATTTTTTAAAGAGCTTTTAAGTGTGAATTTTTTAAGAATATTTTATGTAGGACTTTCAAACCGAGGATTTTTTTATAGAATATCTTTTCGAGGACCGAGGGATTTTATAAAAGATATTTTTTCGAGGACCAATAAAACGTAGAATTTTTGAAGAATATTTTTTTAAGAAGCAATAAAATGTACATTTTAGAAAAAAAAAAAAATATTTTTTCTAAGACCAATAAAACGTAGATTTTTTTAAGAATATTTTTAAAGACCTTTGTGAAGACGTGGACTTTTTAAAGAATATTCTTTTAAAACTTTCTAAACGTGGATTTTTTTAGAATATCTTTTAAAACCTTTTAAGCATGAATTTTTTTAAAATATTTTATTAAGGACTTTCAAATCGAGGATTTTTTACAGAATATCTTTTCAAGTACCAACAAAGTATGGATTTTATAAAAAATATTTTTTCGAGGACCAATAAAACGTGGAATTTTTAAAGAATATTGTTTCAAGAAGCAATGAAAAGTGAATTTTAGAAAAAAATATTTTTTTCAAGGATCAATAAAACGTGACTTTTTTTAAAGAATATTTTTGCAAGGGCCTGCAAACCGTGAATTGTCTAAAGAAATTGTTTTTAATGACCAAAGTACTGTTTATTTTTTTACATTATATTAAAAAAAAACACAAACCGTGTATTTTTTAAAAGTTTTTAAGCACCAATAAAACGTGAATTTTTTGAAGAATATTTTCTTGAGGACCTGTAAACCGTGAATTATTTAAAGAAAAATTTTCCAAGGACCTACGAACCGTTAATTTTTTACAGTATATTTTTTGAAGAAACTAAAAACCGTATAATTTTTAGAGAGATTTTTTTAAAGGACCAAACGTGGATTTTTAAAGAATATTTTTCAAGAATAAATAAAACGTGGATTTTTTAAAGAATATTTTTCAAAAATCAGTAAAACGTGGATTTTTTAAAGAATATTGTCTTAAGGGCCCACAAATCGTAAATATTTTTAGGGACACACAAACCGTAAATATTTTTTAAGGACCCACAAACCGTAAATATTTTTAAGGACACACAAACCGTAAATATTTTTTAAGGACCCACAAACCGTAAATATTTTTAAGGACATACAAACCGTAAATATTTTTTAAGGACCCACAAACCGTGAATTTTTTTAGGAATATTTTTAAATACCTAAAAGTCGTGGATTTTCTTAGGAATATTTTTAAAAACTAAAAGTCGTGGATTTTTGTAGGACTATATTTAAAGACCCAAAAGTCGTGGAGTTTTCAAAAATGTGTTTCTAAAAAGGAAATACATGTGAGTTTTTTTGAAAAATATTTTTTTAGAACCTGAGAGAGTGTACATTCTTTACAGTATATTTTTTTCAAGGGCCAGTATAGCGTGGATTTTTATAGAATATTTTTTCTAAGATATGAAAAATGTGAATTTTTTAAAAAATAATTGTATCGTCTACTAATAAAATGTTTATTTTTTGAAGAACATTTTCAAGAAGCAGTAAAAGGTGAATTTTTGAAAATAATATTTTTTCAAGATGCAATAAAAGGTGAAATTTTGGAAAAAAATATATATTTTCAAAAAACAATAAAAGGTGATTTTTTTTAAATAAGAACCTGTCTCATGTTTTATTTCAAGAACCTACTAAGCATGAATTTTTTAAAGAATAATTTCTCAAGGACCTTTAAGACGTGGATTTTTAGGAAAGAATATTTTTTTCGAGGTCCAATAAAACGTGGATTTTTTAACGAACATTTTTTCAAGAATCAATAAAAGGTGAGTTTTTGAAAACAAATATATCTTCAAGGACCTGCAAAACGTGGATTTATTTAAAGAATATTGTGTGTGGACCCAGAAACCATGAATTTTTTAAGAATTTTATTTTAGGAACCCACTAGGCTTGGATTTTTTAAAGAATTTTTTTTTAGAAGGATTGACAGGTGCATTTTGAAAAAAATAATAGTTTTTAAGAACCTGAAAAGTGCAAATTTTTCTAGTGTATATTTTTTCAAGGGTCAGTAAAATGTGGATTTTTATAGATTATTTTTGTAAGAAATGAAAACTGTCAATTAGTGTAAATTTTTTGAAGGTCCTGTAAGGCGTAGATTTTCAAAGAAAGTTTTTTAAATATCCGCAAACTGTTAATTTTTTTAAAGAATATTTTTTCAAAGACCTGCAAACCGAGGATATTTTAAAAAATATTGTTTAAAGAATCAATAAAAGGTGAGTTTTTAAGAATAAATTTTTTCGAATACCTGAAATGCGTGAATTTTTTAAAGATTTTTTTTCAAGGACCTGAGAAGCGTGTATTTTTTTAAGAAATGTTTTTAAGATGCGTGAATGCGTGAATTTTTTAAAAATTTTTTTCAAGGACCTGAATGGTGCGTAGAACTTGGAAAGCAGAATTTTGTATATCCTCTGCAGAATTTCAAAACCAAATTATAGACTTTTTTGAAATATATTTTCAAAGATCCTGCAAAACGTGGATTTTTTAAAGAATATATTTTCTGACCTATATGAAATAATTTTAAGAACTTTCAGGTGTGTTTTTTTTTTAAATATACGTATATTTCTTTATGTTTTAAATATTCTTATGGACCCTTTATTTAAGCACCTAAACAATTTTCTGAAAACCAGTTAAAATATAGCTACTGCTTCATCCGATTTAGTGTTTAAGTCCCTTGCATTCGCAAAATGCACTCTATAACAACGATATTTGGTACCAGATATCAGATACAGCCCAAAAATACCTCTGCTTTACAGGTTTCCTTGGCATTTCGGCAAGAGGCTTTACCCCCATCCTTTCTTCAGCAGCGCCCCTGGTTTTTGGCAATATCTTTACACCAAATGTATAATAATTTCCTGGAGGACATTAAGGGCAGTAACAGCAGCATTTTGTTTTTAATTTCGCCTTTTGTTTTTTTTTTTTTTGTCTCACCCAAGAGGTGATGTGTCTCAGTCCTAGTCCTTGGGACAGATATTTTGCAAAAACGCTGCGAGTGTCTGTTCTAATTGCTACACAAATGCATTGACAATTAAGCGTCAATGATGATTTGTCATAACGAAGTTTCTTGGCTAAATGCCCGGACAGAAGATGGTCTCCAGCTAATGACTCTCGGAGGCCCAAGATATGACACTGCCACAGAAGAAGCATTTCTGTCATATCATTGTCGCAGTTGTATTGCAGTTTTCACATTGCTGTTGCTGCTGCGACGGAAAATGACCTTTTTTAATGGAAACATTTTAATTTCGAATTTAATCAAAGTGTTTTTAATTTGTGTTTTTTTCTTCTTCTATACCCGTTGACCACCACTTTGATGGTGTTCATTCTAAACAATTAAGGTTATATGGAGGTAATTGGCGAAGGGGAGCGGTGCGGCAGCCTCTTGGGCATTATGAAATTCTTTAAATTTATGCCTTGTAATAATGACTCAAATTGAAATCAAGTGATGAATATGATGGCTAATATTGTTGGTGTTGCAGTTTGTGGATCGTTTGAGTTTGAGTTAGTCACTCGGTGTTGCGTGAGATGTTGATTGCAACAACAATAACAACAACAAAAAGAGTAAAAAATCACTTTGTCTTCGTTTCTGCAATGTTTTATATTCATATGTGGTAAATTCAATTAGTTTACATGACATTTTCTAGCTTGAAGTTTTTAACATTGGCATGGTAATGCCACAACAGTGTGTGGGAAGGGAAATTATGACAAATATTTCCAAAAAAAAAATAATAATATTTTTTTTTTTTTTTTTTTTGTAAATCATTTCTTATTTCTGCGCATATAATTTTTTTAATATCCCCAAATGTCTGCTGAACTTGAAAAAATAGAAAAATTAGCTGGACTTAGAAAAATATATTTTCAAAAATTTACAGTTTTTTTTGTTTCTGCAAAACAATGTTTAAACAAATAATATTTTTGGAAACATCAAATGATTTCAATATTAAAAAAAAAACTAAAATTAATTTTTTTCAAAATTCTGAATTAAAAAAATAAGTAAAAAAGCAGTAAGTTCGGCCGGCCGAATTTTGAATACCCTTCAACATTTAAAAGGATTTTGGCAATTCTCAAAAACAAACAAATCCGTTAAAAATTATGTTAAAATCTTAAAAATACAGCATGTAGCCGTTATATTAGGGTCTAAACGACGACATGGACCAGCATGGGAAACTTTTACCATAGGACCATAGGACCTAAAAAACGTGGATTTTTTTAAATTATATTATTATTTTTATATATCTTATTATATTTTTCACAGACCTACTAAACGTGTTCTTAAAGAATTTTTTTCTAGAACCTAAAAACCGTGGATTTTTTTAAGAATATTTTCTGAAGACTTCTGAAAACCTGGATTTTTATATAAAATATTCTCAGGACCAGCAAAGTGTGGCTTTTTTAAGAATGTATTTTTCGACCCTATTTAAATATTTTAAGCAGCTTCAAGCGTAGATTTTTTATGTTTTTTTTTAATATTAAATATTTGTAAAGAGCATTAAATTAATTTTCGTTCTTTATAGTTTTAAGTGGGACATTCAAGGGTTATTTTTTTTAATTATTTCTACTAGTTATTTTTTTTTTTAAATTCTGAATTTAAGAAAAAAACAAGTATAAAAGCAATAAGTTCGTCTGAGCCGAATTTGCATACCCTTCACCATTTGGAACAAATTTGGCAATTCTCAAAAACAATAAAATCTGTTAAAAATTCTGTTAAAATCTTAAAAATACCGAATGTAGCTTTTATATAAGGGTCTCTACGACGACATGGACCTGTATAGGAAAATTTTACAATAAGCCATTATAATATTCACATACGAAACATAGAAAAAATTCGGTGAATAATCTCGCTAAAATCATCAAAGTACAGAATATCGGTAGGTACCGTCATACGGGTACTATGCGAAGACGTGGACCTGCGCAGACAATTTTCTGTCATAGGCTGCAGCATCAATTCAAACATCAAATGCGAAATTTGCAAAAATTCCGGTGAATAATATCGCTAAAATCATCAAAATACCGAATATCGGGAAGAACCGTTATATGGGGGCTATACGAAGACGTGGACCTGCACAGATAATTTTCTGTCAAAGGCTGTAGTACCCATTACGAACTTCAATTACCAAATTTGAAAGAATTCCGGTGAATAATGTTGCTAAAATCATCAAAGTACCAAATATCGGGGGTTACAGTCATATGGGGGCTATACGAAGACGTGGACCTGGACAGACAATTTTCTATCTGAGGCTGTAGTATTCGTTACAAACTTCAAATGCCAACTTTGAAACAATTCTGGTGAATAATGTTGCTAAAATCATCAAAGTACCGAATATCGGGAGGTACCGTTGTATGGGGGCTATATGAAGACGTGGACCTGCGCAGATAATTTTCTGTCATTGGCTGTAGTATCCGTTACGAACTTCAAATGCCAAATTTGAAACAATTCTGAAAAATAATGTCGCAAAAATCATGAAAATACCGAATATCGGGAGATACCGTCATATGGGGGCTATACCAAAACGTGGACCTGCAGAGACAGTTTTTTGTCATAGGCTGTAGCATCCATTACGAACCTCAAATGCGAAATTTAAAATAATTCCGGTGAATAATGTCGCTAAAATCATCAAAATTTCGAATATCGGGAGGTACCGCTATATGAGGGCTATGCGAAGACGTGGATCTGCACAGACAATTTTCTGTCATAGGTTGTCGTATCCATTACGAACTTTAAATACCAAATTTGAAACATTTCCGGTGAATAATGTAGCTATAATCATCAAAATACCGAATTTGGGGAGATTCCGTTATATGGGGGCTATATGAAGACGTGGACCTACATGGCCATGACCAAAAGTCCTGCAGACATAATACACATTTGAGTAAAGTTTGATCAACCTATTTTATTTCGTTCGGAAGCTAGAGTGATTTCCACAGACGGACAGAAGGACATCGATAAATCGACATAGAATTTTATGCTGATGGAGGGTATAGAAATAAATATAAAAATCGGGTGAAATATATGGGAGATATGGCTATATCTGAACCGATTTTCTTTGAATTCAATTTACTTCCTTCTAGACTGAATTAGGTCAAATATATCAAAATTCAGGTCATTTGGTGCACAATTAACCTGAAATCGGTTGAATATATATATATAGGACCTATATCCAAATCTGAACCGATCTCTGACACAGGTATTTTCAAGCAGTATCTGATGTTCGGTACCAAATATCGTTCTTGTGGAGTGCATATTACGCATGTGAAGGACTGAAAAACCCAAATCGGATGAAACATATTTATGGCAGCTATAGTTGTATCTTAACCGAATTCCTCCAATTTTTATGAACTTACCTCTAGACTGAATTCGGTCGGATTTGCCAAAATTCAGGTCATTTGGACTTATATTTGGCCATTTCGTGCACAATTAACTCGAAATCGGTTGCAGATATATGGGAGCTTTATCTAAATCTGATCCGATTATCACCAATTTCAATGGGTTCGTCCTTGGGCCAAACAATTTTTTTTTCATTTCATCTCAATCGGATAATAAATGCGACCTGCATTTTGTTCACAAAAATACATGGCCGGACGGACGGATGGACTGACATATATAAATCGACTCAGAGAGTGATTCTATGAAGATCCCCAAGAGTAGCCAAGGGTCCATCTCGCTTTCTTCTCCGTGTTACAAACAAATTCACAGAGCCCTAATAAAGGTGTGTAGGGTATAAAAACATACCCTGAATACCATCCACCATTTGGAAGGATTTTTTAAAAAAAATAAAATTTAAAATTTTCAATAAAGTTCGGCAAGGTTGTCCATGGAAAAAATTATATAAATAAGGCATTTTTACAGCTCTGCATTTATAAGAAAATTCAGGATTATAGTTTGAATGGTCTTTAAAAATTCCCACAATTTCATAATTCCCAAATTATTTGACCTGATGCTGTATCTTCTCACATATCATATCCCCTTACCCCCTGCCCCTTTTTGCCATAGGTCTCCGGTAATTAGTTTTCCTGCATGTGATCTCCACAATGTTATGACTATAAATACAAGACACGCTGATTTATTGTTTTCAAAGCTTTTGGGTTTAGGCGATCTGTCCGGCAGCAATGCAGCAGTAATACATACGGTCGGTCATCCGCCTTGTCTTTTAAAACTCGCACTCCATAATTTCCCATTAAGTCAATGCGCACCATCACCTCAAACGTATGCGAGCACCTAAGCTGCACCAAGAAGGTATCAGATGACATTTATGTGTGTGTATGATGCAGTTTTGTTGGCCGTCTTGGACGAGTATCCGCAATGCATGGCACCGGTCTAAGCAAACATTCTGTCAAATCAAAGATGTATTTAAATGTCAAATGTTAGCTATAGCTATAGTTTTGCCATGAATTTGTAACATTGTTTGCCACAAAAAGAAGAGAAAAAAATCTGAAAAAAAAAAAACAGAAAACCCCACCATAAACAGAGAGGGAGATCGCGCGCATTGTTTCAAAGCACCGCTTGAAAATACTCAAAATACTCAACACCCCACACAGTTGTGGGGGGCTATATGTCGATTTGTGTTCCGTTTAGTGTTTGCTGCCAAATATGTGAGATTGCCAAGGGGTTGTGTGTGTGTATGTGTGTATTGGTTAGCCTCTCTAAATATGGCCCGGCACGCATTTGTTGTAATATGCAAAAATTGATTATTGAGTGCAAATGTTTATGGATTTTTACCGCTGCTTTGGTGTTTTTTTTTTTTTTTTTTTTTTTTTTTTTTTGGGGGGGGGGGGGGGAAGGTACATGCTATTACAGTTTTGATTTGAATTTGCCGCACCATATTCGTTTATCATGGGAAGATGGGAGAGAAATAAAAACACAAAACGTGATTATCTGTGAAATAACTAGATCTTCAATGGAAGTCAAGGAATGCTGGAAATCTGAAAAAAAAGAGTAATGGAAATTTTAAAGATAGAGAGATGTTCATTTTTTTTTAAAGAATAGAATAAAAATTCTTAAAATTCCACCGCACTTTGAATATCCTTACCACATTTGGAACGAATTTGGAAATTTTCAAAAAATAAAATTCGTTAAAATTTATTTTAAAATCTTAAAAATACCGAATATAGCCGTTATATTGGGGTAAATACGACGTGGACCTACATCGGCATTGTTTCTTATAAGCCATTACCATATTCAAGTTCGAAACTTCAAATAAATTTTGAGTAATGTAGCTAAAATCATCCAAGTATCGCATGTAGGGAGGTACCGCTATATCGGAGCTATACGAAGATCTGGACCTGCACAGACAAATTTCTTTCGCAGGCTGTAGCACCCATTACGAACTTCAAGCCCGATATCTCAAACAATTTCTGTGAGTATTGTACCTATAATCATCAAAATACCGAATATCGGGGGTACCGTTATATGGGGGCTATACGAAGGCTGTAATATCCATTACGAACTTCGAATACCAAATTTGAAATAATTCGGGAAAATAATGTCGCTAAAATTATCAAAATACCTTATATCGAGGGGTACGTTATATGGGGGCTATACGAAGACGTAGATCTGCACAGGCAATTTTCTGTCATAGGCTGTATTATATATTTCGAACTTCATATGCTAAATTTGAAACAATTCCGGTGAATAATGTCGCTAAAATTATCAAAATACCGAATATCGGGAGGTACCGTTATATGGGGGCTATACGAAGACGTAGATCTGCACAGGCAATTTTCTTTCGTAGGCTGTAGTATCTATTACGAACTTAAAATACCAATTTTGAAACAATTCCGGTAAATAATGTCGCTGAAATCATCAAAATACCGAATATCGGGAGGAATTGTTATATTGGGGGCTTTACAAAGATGTGGACCTACATGGCAATTTTTCAATACCAAAAGTCCTGCAGACATTATACACATTTGGGTAAATTTTTATTAACTTACTTCATTTCGTTCGGAAGCTAGAGTGATTTCTTCAGACTGACGGACATCGCTAAATCGACATAGACATTTATGCTGATCTTTGTAGGGTCTAAAATGTATATTTCGAGGTGTTACAAACGGAATGACAAATCTAATACACCCTCCATACTATGGTGGAGAGTATAAAAACGAATGGAATTTTTAAGAATAAGCAGATTTCTGGAAGAATACTCTCCCAAGGTCGGATAATAAAAATTCCACAATAAAAGCCCTGATGGCTCTTCAAAAATATTTTTTATATTTTGAAGTTCACAATTCTCTTCGTAAAAATTCTTGAAATAAAAATTCATGCTCCTCGACATTTTTTTTTTTTGGAATTTTCTCGAAGAGAATTATGCATTTTAAACAAATATTTCGAGAATTATGCATTTTTAATTTTAATCAGAGCTATTATGGTGGAATTTTTATAAGGCCCACCAAGGCAGTAAACGTGTTTTTATATCCTGCATCACATAGTGGTAAGGGTATTACGTCTTTGGGCAATTGTTTGCAACATGGAGAAGGGAGTGAGATAGACCCATAGTTACTTTTGAGGATCTCCATAGAATTACTTTCTGAGTTGATTTATGCATGTCAGTCCGTCCGTCTGTCCATGTATTCTTGTGAACAAAATGCAGGTCGCATTTATTATCCGATTGAGATGAAATTTTCCAAACACCATTGGTTTTGCCCAAGGACGAACCCTATTGAAATTGGAGATAATCGGTAAAAAAATTAGATATAGCTGCCATATTTATCTTCGTCCGATTTGCCTTTTATTGTGCACCAAACGTGTAATATCAGCCCGAATAGTATGGAATTTTGCACATACAACCAAATTAGGCCTGAAAATAAGTATGCTAAATTTGATCGAAATCGGTTCAGATATAGCTATAGCTCCCATATATATTGTTAATCCGATTTGTTATTTTTGTGCTCCGCAGCCGTAATATGCACTCTACAACAACAATATTTGGGTAAATATATCAAATGCAGCTTAGAAACACCTTTGCTAAATTTTATCGAGATCGGTTCAGATTTGGATATAGCTCTCATATATAACTTCGTCCGATTTACCTTTGATTGTGCACCAAACGTCTAATAATTTCCCAAATTGGATGAAATTTGGCACATACGACCGAATTGAGTCTAGAAGCTAGTATGTCAAATTTGGTAAAGATCGGTTCAGACATAGCTATAGCTCCCACATATACTGCTCATCCGATTTGTCATATTTGTTACCTACAGCCGTAATATGCACTCTGTAACAACAATATTTGGGGAAATATAGCAAATACAGCTCAGAAATATCTTTGCAAAATTTTATCGAGATCTGTTACGATTTGGATATAGCTCCCATATATATTTTTATCCGATTTCAAATAATTGTGCACCAAATGGGCAATACAAGTCCGAATTTAAAAGATACAAATGCTTCGGCATATTTAGTCCTTCGAATTTTAAAATATAATAATAATCATAGGGTGTATGATTGAATTCTCCCATAAAAACTTTTAATTGTTATGCGCAGCTCTACTAAATTAGCAAAGTGGTGTAGGGTATCATAAAGTCGGACCCGCCCGACGTTAAGACTTTCTTTACTGGAGACTTTCTATAATTACGCATTTTAAAAAAATCGAGAATAAGGTTTTTTTTTTTTTTTTTTTTTTTTTTTTTTTTTTTTTTTTTTTGAAGAGCCAACTGGCTTTTTTTTTAAAGGAATCCTTTTAGGGGTCTCCAGAATAATTTTATATTTAATTTAAATTTTAGAGCCATGGATTTTTATACCCTCAGCCATAGGGCTAAAGAGGGTATATATCATTTGATACGGACAAAACGTGCCTCATCGAAATAACGGTTTTAGACCCTAGGTCTCTTTGGACCAAATCCGTTTCAGGACATTTGGAGTCGATCTATCGACGCCTGGCTTGTGCGCACGATAACTCTCGAAAGGAGTATCCGATTTGGTTCAAACTTCGTGCATCGTAATATTATTATCAAACTTAGATCGATTTCCGACATGGGCAATATCGGTCAATTTCTTCTGGTACCTTCCCCACCAAATGCCGAAATTTTCAAAGAAAATATTTGACTGCACAGATAGAGAAAGGATAATCCCATTTTCCTCCAACTTTGCAAATCCTTATATTTGCATCAGTTATAGGTCAGGTGCGAAAATGGACAAAATCGGTTCACTACATCAAGTACCTTTCCCACGAAGGGTCAAAATTTTGAATATTTATAACTCTTATACAATAGGATGTAATATTTTAATTAATCAAAGATCTTGTGTACAGATGGGATGTATCCGTCCACTCCTTCTGGTATCTCCCCCACAAAATGTCAAAATTTTGAATATCTATGAAGCTTATAAGACGCAAAATTAACATCTGATTCCACTGAGGTATGGCACGTTCCAATATTTCTATCACCACAATATCTGTTATAAAGATGGAAGAGATCGGACCATTCCTTTTGGTACATCCCCCACAAATGGTCAAAATTTTGAATAACCAAAACGATCATAAAATCCGAAATAACATTCCGGTTCTCTTCAAATTACAAACGTCACAATATTTTTATTACTCCAAGATCTAGTGTGAAGATGGATTATATCCGTCCACTCCTTCTGGTACCCCATGAAGCTCATAAAATGCGAAATTAATATCAGATTCCATTCAGTCTTGATGCAATCCAATATTTCTATCAACATAAGATCTGGTTTGAAGATAGCAGAGATCGAACCATTTGTTCTGGTACCTCCCACACACAGGGTTAAACATTTTGAAAAAAAAAAACGCTTAAAGAAAGCGTAATAAGCATTCATTTTTGTTAACACAAGATCTGTTGTGAAGAACACATATATCTGCGAACCCCAAACCTGGCAGGTCGAAATTTTTGTATAATATTTATTTAGGTCCGATACGAAATGGACACCATTAACCCATTCCTTCAGAACCTACTCGATAGAGGGTCAACAATTTGAATAATAATAACAGAAGTCAAAATATACTTAAATAATCGAACATTGGCTAGGGGTATACATCTGTCGGTAAAACCGACCGATACTTTTTAACTTGTTAGAATACCTATCACTACAACAGAGGTCGTAAGCCAAAGCTAACATATTTTCAAAAAATCCACCAAAATGGTATTTGGACCTAAGGGACTTTTCCAATAAATTAGTATTGATTTCGGAGGGGATTCACATAATTCACGCCTTGACGGCTCTATCCATGATGCGCCATTGCACCGGGGTCGCGATAAGATACGTCGGCCAGTGCCTCTTTAGAATTACCCAAAGTTATTTTAGAGAGTGGTAGCTGCCCATAGAGTTCAAGGCCAGTACCCCTTTAGAATTACCCAACTCTTAGAGAGTGGTAGCTCTCTATAGAATTCAAGGTCTATTCCCCTGGTACCAATTCGAAGATCAGCTATATTGGCTTACTTCCCTCTTGGTAATAATTAAGGACTATCATACAACTCTGTTGCTCTATGGATCAAAGGGCCCGATTGAAAATGCAATTCCACGTCAAGCCGAAACTCTATCCGCTATTTGGATATTAACCACAAGCACCGCGCTGCGCCGAAAATAGTCAGGTTAGATTAACACATCTAAGGGCACCGGACACTCGCGGCACCGAAAGAGTCTTCGGTCAGATTTGCTTTGCGAAACTACTACCAGTTTTTATTCCATTCAAAACGGTACTGGTCAACCAATATGTGAAAGGCACTATGAGGGATTCGGATGAAAGCAAGACAAAAATGCCACACTGATAGAGCAGTCTAGTCACTGCATTTACATGGAAGTAGCTTTTGTTACTGCGAGGAGAGAGGTCTCTTCACCTCTTCCTCTTTGACTCTGGCGAACGACAACCTATTTAGATTGAAAGTGCCCCCGATAAACATCGTGAAGGTCTCTGATGATGAGGCAGAGAATTGAGATTTCCTGGGATTCCCCACGACCCTCGGTACAGGAAAAATACCTATTGAACCCCACAAAAAAAAAAAAAAAAAATACAGACAATTAATAAAGTTGCAAATTTCGGCCGGGCCGATCTTTTAATGCCCACCAACATTTAAAAGGAACTTGAAAATTAAAAAAAAAAAAAAAAAAAAAACAAGTAAGAAAAGGCTATAGACGTGCGGGGCCGACCATGTGATACCCTACAAAACTACAATGTGTTAAAAGCCCCCTTACGTCGCTGCACAGATATTACCCTTAGCATTTTGCCCAATATTTACGCACTTCGTCGTGCTGTTAGTTCTTGGGGTCCATTTTACAGCTAAATATAATCCAATGTTCATCCAAAATGCTAGACTTTTTCGATGTACTCTCTTTTCTTCAATTGTGTGTTCAGGAAAATTTTTCTGTTTTTGGTTCATTTGAACCGCCAAATATTTTGCGATCATCTTCAAAAGCAAGTGGCATCTATGTATCTCCAAATATAGACTCATCTATATGATTTGCTTTTCTAAGATATTTGGCTATATTCGTCAACGAAATCAGCACAAAAAACAGAAGTTCGCCTTTTGGGTATATCGGATTTAGCCGTAAATAATGTCTGTATTTTTTCAAACAAAAGTGGTGGTCCATTTTACCCGCTGTCCTAAACTCTAACTTCATGCGAAATTTCGTGTCATTTGTTTTCTATGTGTGACGTTTATTACAGCTGCAAAGTCAGGAACATTTTTAGTTGTTGGTTCAACCCCTAAATCTATTGCGGACATCTTTGAAAACAATAGGCCTGACCCTTCTGAGTCTAACCCTACCATTCTGAAAATTTTCGTGAGACCATAATTGTAATATGTATATTATAACAATAACCTGTGTTGTAAGGTGCAAAAATATTATAAAATTTACACTTCAATATTATAAGTCAAATTGAAAAACTCGCATGCGATAAAAAATGTGAAAAAATAAGAAATGTCACAAAATACTACAAAATCTATATTCATCATCAGCATCTTTTTATGCGATTTTTTTAGATTTTATTCTTATATGCCAAGAGGGCATTCTGAATTGACAACATTTGTCAAATTCGGCCCAGCCATTCATGAGATATATGCATTCTAGCTAATATCCCCTTCCTTTGTATAAACACATTGTATATATTTCGCTGTATATATCCGATATATTAACTACCGGCATCTACGTAACGGTCAGAATAGACCTGTTCTTCTATTTGTGATTTCGCCGGGATTAAAAATATTCGCGGTTTAATGGAAAATTTGACTTTTATTTAACACAAATATTATGGTGTATTTCACCCACTTAATATTACCCGATGACCATCAAAATTGGAAGACTTCTGCCCAGTCCTAATTTTTTTCAGTTTTTGGTCCACTTCAACCCCTAAATATTATGCGATCATCTCCAAAAGCAATAGGGTTCTATTCTGGACTTAACCCCACCTCCATTTTCAATTTCGTGAAGATTGGGCCACAATTGCGACCTGTAGAGTGATTACAAATTAACATGGACAGACGGACAGACGGGCGGACGGACATACATAGCTAGATCGACTCAGCTCGGCGAGATAGGAAGATCCATATATACTTTCCTATGTGGGAAATCAATATTTCGTGGTGTTACATAATTGTTGGCCCAATCAAACTTATAATACCCCCAACACAAAATGTTGTAGGGTATAAAAAAAATTAAAATAAAAATATTTTTAATTAGAATTTAGGACAGGGTTTTCCCAATATATTTTAGTGTTGTAGTGAACTCACATGACTATAGCATGGCTTTGCTTACTTCTTTCTATCCATTTGCATTGAAAAATTTTCTTCGTTGAATTTCTGACCTCAGACTCATGATTTTTTTATAAATATTTTTGTGGATCACCTATAGCTTTTTTCTTTTTTTTTTTTGAAAATCTAATTTCAGAGATTTTAATCAGATAATATTAATATTTTCAAATTTTTAATTAGCTTATACTCCTACAGACTTCTCGGTTGATGGTCCAAAACAAAAGACTTAAGACACATACTTGTTATGAAAAATGCCTAATTTTATGTTTTTTTGGATTAAAGTTCAGTAAAAATAGCACATATTCCACTGTTTGGCTCCTGACCTCCAATTGAATTGTTATTAGAGCTTTTTATAATTAAAAAAAAAAAATAAATAAATTAAAAAATTTATAAGTAGAATGTAGGACAGGGTTTTCCCAATATATTTTAGTGTTGTAGTAAACTCACATGACTACAGCACAGCTGTGCTAACTTCTTTCTATTTGCATTGAAAAAAATTCTTCGTGGAATTTCTGACCTCTGACTTTTGACTCTGACTCATTTTTTTATAAAATTTTTTTGTGGATCACCTGCAATTCTAAATTTTTGGAAAATCAAATTTCAGAGATTTAAATTGTATTTCGTGTTTCTTTTTTAATGTTTAATAAGCATATACTCCTACAGACTTATTCAATTGATGGTCTAAAACAAAAGACTTAAGACACATACTTGTTATGAAAAATTCGTTTTTGGATTAAAATTCAGTAAAAATAGTACATATTCTGTTTGGCCCCTGATCTCCAATTGAATTGTTATTAGAGCTTTTTATGATTAAAAAAATTAAAATGAAAATGTTTATAATTAGAATTCAGGACAGGGTTTTCCCAATATATTTTAGTGTTGTAGTGAACTCAAATGACTATTGCATAGCTTTATTTTATAGATCACCAATAGCTCAAATTTTTTGGAAAATATAATTTTAGAGATTTTATTCCTATTTCCTATTTATCTAGTGCTTGGCATATTATTTTCAAATTTTCTAATAAGCTTATACTCCTACAGACTTATCGGTTGATGGTCTAAAACAAAAGACTTAAGACACATACTTGTTATGAAAAATACCTAATTTTATGTTTTGTGGATTAAAATGCAATAAAATTAGTTCTTGTTTCAGGGTTTGTCTCCTGATCTCAAATACGACTTGTAGATGAGAGTTTTTATTACTTAAAAAAATTAAAAAAAATACTAAAAAAAATTTCTAAAATATTTTTAGGGATTTTTAATTTAACATCAAAATCATGATAATCTATGGTGATCATGTTAGTTAAGCTTCCTATTTTTATTTGCCTCTGTGTGCACGCCTATCATGATTTTATGGTGTTGAATTAAAGATTAATTTGTATTTTATTTTCATTTCCAATTTTATGACCTGGTTTTGAAAATGCTACCAATGTTACAGTTTCTCGTGTGGGGGGACACAACTTCCGTTTTTTTTTTCTTCCAGCCACTGGAAACAAAAAGATTTCAATCTCTACTCTCTAACGATTTATTTGTAATTTAAAATAATCCAAAGACATAAAATTTGTAAAAATGTAATTCAAGGCAGCTACGTAGGCTGTTGTGAGCTTTTTTTTTTTTTTTTTTTTTTGTTTTTCGAAACACGAAAACAGTAGCCATTTGAAAATACCATAAAAATTAAGCCAACAATCACATAAAAATGAAAACAATATCAACGAACAAATAGCCACAAACAAACAACTTGGCTCAATAAAAATCCAGATAACTGACATTTAATGGCTTTTTACTGTCTCAGAGAATAGAAAAAAAATAAATAAAAAAAAAAAGTTTGCTGCTGCCGTGTATTCTGTATCCCTTTGCCTAATGCCAATCTATGACTTTAAAACCGTCTCAGACTATTAAACTTGGACAATGTCAGCTATTGAATAACATTTTCAAATGACAAATAATTTCCATATGAGTACTAATAAATGTTTCAAACACACAGCAGATTGGAAAACAAACAAAGAAACGTTGAAGCTTAGACTGAACTTAAACCGAACTTAGTTCAAATATTTTGGACATGAAATTTAGAGCGCGGACAAAGCAAATAATTGTGGGAACCAGAAAAAAAGAACTAACACCGAAATGTTGACAAAAAGCCACACAAACACAAAATCGACCGATCGATCTGCTAGCACCTTTAACGAAAAATAAAAAAAAAATATTTTTTCTGACTAAGTAATTGTAACGTTTTTCTTTATTTTTTATTGATATTTATTTAGATGATTAACACACTGAGTCGTTTTGTGATCTCCAAAATTTGTGTAGCCAAATATCATAACAAATGGACCATAAACAAGACCGTGTGAGTTTCGGCATGGAAATAGCCAAGACATTGTTTCGAAAACATTTTTTTTTCTTTCATTATTCTTGCTGAAGATGATTTTTGGTGGTGGGGTGGGGTAGGGTCTTGCCACCGAACAATGCTTTGATTTATTTTTAAGCTGAGAAAAAAAAATATTCAAAACGATTTACCGCCAAAGCCAAAAAATCAAGTCAAATTATATGATTATGTTTACTTTATTTTTCACGCTTCAATACTACGCAAAGTATTGAAGAATTTATGCATAATGCTGGGCCATTAAATTCATAACAGTGTGTTAAAAATGTTATAGAAATGGAAAATACCGATTCTTAACCCTTAGAAGAGCAGTATTTTATGTAAAATCTTTTCTTTTCAAGGCTGAGCTTGGATTTAAAAAAATAGCTAAAAAAGCGATGATTTTTTAAGACCAAAAATAAGTGCGGATTTTAGCAAAGAGCAATAAGCATGTATTTTTAAAAATAAAAAAACAAAAAAATTCTGGATTTTTCTTTAAAAAATACCAAAAATTCTTTATAAAGTCCAAAAAAGCGTGGATTAAAAAAAAAATAAATAAATAAATAAATAAAAATCCAAAAATAAGCATGGATTAAAAATGAAGTGAGCCTTGATTTAAAAAAAAAATCAGCGTATTTTTTAAATACCAAAAAAAGAGTGGATTTAAAAAAAAACAGAAATAAGCGTTGATTTAAAAATCCCAAAAATAAGCGTGGATTTTAAATACTTTAAAAATAAAAATACAAAAATAAGCGTGGATTACAAAAAACTGAAGTGAGCGTTGATTTAAAAAAAACTGAGCTTAGTTTTTTAAAGACCAACAAAAATCGTGGATTTAAAAAAACAACAGAAATAAGCCTTGACTAAAAAAAAATTAAATTAAATGAGGATTAAAAAAAAAAAACAAAAAACCAAAAAAAAATAAAAATCCAAAAAAGCGTTAATACACGAATAAAATTGAAGTGAGCGTTGATTTAAAAAATGGAGCGTATTTTTTAAGATCAAAAATAGGCTTGGGATTAAAAAAACCTTGATTTAAAAAATACCAAAAATAAGCGTGAATTTTTTTAAATACCAAAAATAAACCAGAACTTAAAAAAGACCAAAAATAAGCGTGGATATTAAATATTCTTTTTTTTTTCGAAAAAAAAAAGAAATAAATAAATAAATAAAAATCCAAAAATAAGCGTGGATTAAAAAAATTGAAGTGAGCGTTGATTTAAAAAAAAGTCAGCGTATTTTGTTTTTAAGAACAAAAATAAGCGTGGATTTAAAAAACAAAAAAAAAAGCGTTGATTTAAAAAATTCCAAAAATAAACGTGGATTTTAAATGCTTAAAAAAAATAAATAAATAAAAAATCCAAAAATAAGCGTGGATTAAAAAAAATGAAGTGAGCGTTGATTTAAAAAAATAATCGTAGTTTTTTTAAAGAGCAAAAATAAGCGTGGATTTAAAAAGAAAACAGAAATAAGCGATGATTTAAAAAATACCAAAAATAAGCGTGGATTTTTTAAATGCCAAAATTAAGCCAAGACTTAAAAAAGACCAAAAATAAGCGTGGATTTAAAAAAAATCCGTAGCAAGCGTTGATTAAAAAAATAAGCGTTGTTTTTTTTTAAAAAAAATAGATTAAGAAAAAATAGAAATAAGCGTTGATTAAAAATACCAAAAATAAGCGTGGATTAAAAAAAAAAAAAAAATAAGCGTAATATAAAACAAGTAAGCAAAGGCTATAGTCGTGCGGGGCCGACCATGTGATACCCTACAACACGACAATATGTTAGAAGCCCGCTTATGTCCAAATCCATTTTGGAAGATTTCGCTTTTGAAATTATGTCCTAGAGCATTACTCAGATATTACCCTTAGCATTTTGACCAGAGACATTTGCCCAATATTTACGCACTCCATCGTGCTGTGAGGTATTAAAAAGGAGTTAACACAAAAGTTGTGGTTCATTTTACAGCTAAATATAAACCATTGGTCATCCAAAATGCTTTAAAATCTGAAAGCATTTAAAATCTAAATAATAAAAAATTAAAAAAATATTCTCTGCAGGTCCGTCCAAAAACGTAAATTTTTTTAACTTATTTTCTGAAAGTCTGTCCGAAAATATGGAGTATTTAAAAATATTTTCTGGAGGTCTTTCCAAAAAAAGTGGATTTTTTTTAAATATTATCTGGATTTTTTAAAAACATTTTCTGGAGATCTATCCAAAAACGTGGATTTTTTAAAAATAATATCTAGATTTTTTAAAAATATTTTGTAGCAATCAATTCAAAAATTATAATTTTTTTAAAAATATTTTCTGGAGGTCCACCCAAGAAACGTGAATTTCTTAACAATATTTTCTAGAGGTTTATCCAAAAAAAGTGGATTTTTAAAAAATATTTTCTGGAGGTCCATTCAAAAACATAGATTTTTTAAAAATTTTTTCTATCCAAAAAAGTGGATTTTTTTAAAAATATTTTATAGCAATCCATTCAAAAACGTCGATTTTTTAAAAAATAATCTCTTGATTTTTTAAAAATATTTTATAGAAATCCATTCAAAAACGTATATTTTTAAAAATATTTTCTGGAGGTCCATTCAAAAACGTGGATTTTTTAAAAATATTTTCTAGAGGTCTATCCAAAAAAAGTGGATTTTTTAAAAATATTTTCTTGAGGTCCACCCAAGAAAAGTGAATTTCTTAAAAATATTTTCTAGAGGTCTATCCAAAAGAAGTGGATTTTTTAAAAATATTTTCTGGAGGTCCATTCAAAAACGTGGATTTTTTAAAAATATTTTCTGGATGTCTACCCAAAAACGTGGATTCTTTAAAAAATAATCTCTGGATTTTTTAAAAATATTTTATAGCAATCCATTCAAAAAAGTATATTTTTAAAAATATTTTCTGGAGGTACATCCAAGAATATATATTTCTCAAAAATATTTTCTGGAGGTCTATCCACGAAAAGTGAATTTTTAAAAATATTTTCTGGAGGTCCATTCAAAAACATGGATTTTTTAAAAAAATTTTCTGGAGGTCCATTCAAAAACGTGAATATTTTTAAAAATATTTTCTGGAGGTCCATTCAAAAACGTGGATTCTTTTAAAAAAATCTCTGGATTTTTCAAAAATATAAATAAAAATATTTTCTGGAGGTCCATCCAAGAATGTGGATTTCTCAAAAATATTTTCTGGAGGTCCATCCATAAACGTGGATTTTTTAAAAATATTTTCTGGAAGTCCATTCAAAAACATGGATTTTTTAAAAATATTTTTTGGAGGTCCATTCAAAAACGTGGATTTTTTTAAAAATATTTTCTGGATGTCTACCCAAAAACGTGGATTTTTTTAAAAATATTTTCTGGAGGTCCATTCAAAAATGTGGATTTTTAAAATTTATTGTTCTGGATGTCTACCCAAAAACGTGGATTTTTAAAAATTTTTTGTTCTGGATGTCTACCCAAAAACGTGGATTTTTTAAAATTTTTTGTTCTGGATGTCTACCCAAAAACGTGTATTTTAAAAAAAAAATCTCTGGATTTTTTAAAAATGTTTTATAGAAATCCATTCAAAAACGTTTATTTTTAAAAATATTTTCTGGAGGTACATCCAAGAATGTGGATTTCTCAAAAATATTTTCTGGAGGTCCACCCGAGAAACGTGGATTTCTTAAAATATTGGAGGTCCATCCATAAACGTGTTTTTTTAAAAAATATTTTCTGGAGGTCCATTCAAAAACGTGGATTTTTTAAAAATATTTTCTGGAGGTCCCTTCAAAAACGTGGATTTTTTAAAAATATTTTCTGGAGGTCCCTTCAAAAATGTAGATTTTTTAAAAACTTTTTCTGGAGGTCCCTTCAAAAATGTAGATTTTTTTAAAATTTTTTATAGCAATCCATTCAAAAAGGTCGATTTTTTAAAAAATAATCTCTGGATTTTTCAAAAATATTTTATAGAAATCCATTCCAAAAAGTATATTTTCAAAAATATTTTCGTTTCCGAGAAACGTGGATTTCTTAAAATATTTTCTGGAGGTCCATCCATAAACGTGGATTTTTTAGAAATATTTTCTGGAGGTCCATCCATAAACGTTGATTTTTTAAAAATATTTCCTGGTGGTCCATCCATAAACGTGGATTTTTTAAAAATATTTTCTGGAAGTCCATCCATAAACGTGGATTTTTTTAAAATATTTTCTAGAGGTCCATCCATAAACGTGGATTTTTTAAAAAATAATCTCTGGATTTTTTAAAAATATTTTCTGGAGGTCCATCCATAAACGTGGATTTTTTAAAAAATAATCTCTGGATTTCTTAAAAATATTTTCTGGAGGTCCATCCATAAACGTGGATTTTTTAAAAAATAATCTCTGGATTTCTTAAAAATATTTTCTGGAGGTCCATCCATAAACGTGGATTTTTTAAAAAATAATCTCTGGATTTCTTAAAAATATTTTCTGGAGGTCCATCCATAAACGTGGATTTTTTAAAAAATAATCTCTGGATTTCTTAAAAATATTTTCTGGAGGTCCATCCATAAACGTGGATTTTTTAAAAATATTTTCTGGAGGTCCATCCATAAACGTGGAACCTCTCGTAATAATGAGAGGTTTTTCGAAAAAGCCCTTTTCAATTTTTTTCTTGAACGTAACTTATTAAGTGGATTAATATAAATATTTTTCCAAGATCTACAACTTTTGTGTGACATTTTTTTGAAGACTTATCTGCACGAAAAAAGGGGTAAATATAGGGCAAATGCCACTGGTCTAAAAAGAAAGGTAGAATGATCGTATGTCTTTATCTCAAAAACAAAATCGACTAAAATGGGTTTGGACCTAAAGGGGGTTTTTCATAATATTGTGGTGTTGTAGTGTTACACTTAACTCCGCATAGCCTTTGCTTGGTTGTTTTAAATATATTTTAGGTTTTCGAATATTCTTGAATTTTTTAAAAAATATATATTTTTTTATTTATTTTTTACTTAAATTTGTGTTATTTGATCTCTTTGTGAATTTTTAATAACATTTTCTCAAAGATCTGCCATAATCATGGATTTTGTTAAAATAGTACCTCATAAACCCTCCAATTACAATGAAGGGTTAAATTCCCAAAAGCGTTGTTGAGAACAACCAAACACCTTACCGCTTCAATTTTAACTCCACAAAAGAACTTCAATTTTAGCGGCTCATAAATAAGAGATTTTTCATAGTTATTTAAATATCGGAGAAGATGTGATTTCCATCCCATCCAATCTTACACGTTCACAACTTTCTTCTTCGTCGTCTGCTACGTTTCGAACTTCTATTTTATTGTAGCGTAACTTATAATTAAGGTGAGAATTTCCAACTTTTCTATTCCCAAAACGCAGTGATTCGTTGTGACTCATTTGTCTTTCTCGTTAATCCAGAATTATTTGATTGAGTGCTGAGGCGAGGCAAAGAGGAGAGAGAAGACTACAGAAGGTGTTAAAACTCGAAAAAAACGCAAGCTAAGCTCAAACTAAATTATTGATAAAAAATTTGTATTAACAAGCAAATATGACTAACGTAGAGATTTCGTAGAAAATAAATAAGACACCTGTTCGGAATAGAAATATTGTATCATCGAGATGAGAAAAAAATATGACAAATTGGTTCGATTAATTCGTGTGTGTTTGTTTTGAAATTCCAAAATAAATTGCTGAGAAATTACGTAGTTGGGGATTGGTGTAGTGGGACTTTTTTTTCATGTGGGGAATTATGAAATTTGGAATTTTTGGGCAAAATTATTTTTGAAGCGTGTTTAATTTAATATAATTGGATATAAAATTCCAATACGTTTTTTAATATTTCAATAAAAATAAAAAAAAACAAAATATCATCTTCTGATTTTGGCGTATATTAGGCCGCAGACCTTGGGCATTCCAACAGGACTCAACACCATAGCACTCAGCACGCGCCACCCAAGGATGGTTACATGGTTAAAGGAAATATTTTTCAATAGAAAAAGAATTCCTGTCCCTGAAATACAATTTTAAATACCAAAAATAGACGTGAATTTCTTTAATTATTTTTTACTTTTTTCATAGACCAAAAATGGGAGTGGATTTTTTAAATAATTTTTCATGGACGAAAAATTGGCGTGGATTTTTTAAATATTTTTTATGGACCAAAAATAGGCTCGAGTTTTTTAAATATTTTTTTCATGGACCAAAAATTGGCCTGGATTTTTTAAATATATTTTATGGACCATAAAATAGGCGTGGATTTTTAAATATTTGTTTTGATGGACCAAAAATATCCGTTGATTTTTTAAATATTTTTATTGATGGACAAAAATAGGCGCGGATTTTATAAATATTATTTTTATGGACCAAAAATTGGCGTGGATTTTTTAAATATTTTTTATGGACCAAAAATGGCCGTGGATTTTTTAAATATTTTTTATGGACCAAAAATAGGCGCGAATATTTAATTTTTTTTCATGGACGTGGATTTTTAAATTATTTTTTATGGACTATAATTGTAGCAAAAACAGGCGTGGATTTTTTAAATATTTTTTGTGGGCAAAACACAGCCCTGGATGTTCAAAAAAAAAAAAAAAAAAATAATGGACCACAAGTAGCCCTGGATTTTTTTAATTTTTTTTCATGGACCAAAAATTGGCGTGGATTTTTTAAATATTTTTTGTGGGCAAAACACAGCCCTGGATTTAAAAAAAAAAAAAAAATAAATAAATAAATAAAAATTATGGACCAAAAGTAGCCCTGGATTTTTTTAATTTTTTTTCATGGACCAAAAATTGGCGTGGATTTTTTAAATATTTTTTTATCTACCAAAAATAGCCTTGGATTTTTTAAATATATATTTTTTTGATAATAAATAAATATTTTTTGTATGGACCAAAAGTAGGCCATTAGGAGTGTTTTTTTGTTTTTTTATGGACCACAATTGTAACATGTGGATCTTTTAAATATTTTTTTGGACCAAAAATAGCCGTGGATTTTTTAAATATTTTTATGGACCAAAAATAGGAGTGGATTTTTTAAATATTTTTTTATGGACCATAATTGTAGCAAAATGGGCGTGGATTTTTTAAATATATTTTATGGACCATAATTGTAGCAAAAATGGGCGTGGATTTTTTAAATATATTTTATGGACCATAATTGAAGCAAAAATGGGCGTGGATTTTTTAAATATATTTTATGGACCATAATTGTAGCAAAAATGGGCGTGGATTTTTTAAATATATTTTATGGACCATAATTGTAGCAAAAATGGGCGTGGATTTTTTAAATATATTTTATGGACCATAATTGTAGCAAAAATGGGCGTGGATTTTTTAAATATTATTTTTTAAAGACCTAGCGAGATCTTGAATTTTTAAAAAATATTATTTGAGGTCCTAGCAAATCTTGTGGATTTTTAAAAATATTTTTGAGGGCCTTGAAAAGTTCGTGTATTTTTTGAAATATCTTTTTTTTGATGACCTAGAAAAGCTCATTGACTTTTAAAAACATTTTGAAGGGCATAGCTAAGCTCATGCATTTTTAAAATATTTTTCGATTGCCTAGAAGGATTTTTTGGGGGCCTAGCAAAACTAGTAGATTTTTAAATATATTTTTTGAAGTCCTAGAAAAGCTCGTAAATTTTTAGAAATACTTTTTTGAGGGTTTTTGAAAATATTTTTAATTAGCCAAGCAAAGCTCGTCGATTTTTAATTTTTTTTTAGCAAAGCTCATGGATTTTTAAGAATAATTTTGGAGGGTTCGTGGATTTTTAAAAATATTTTTGAGGTCCTAGCAAAACTCGTGGATTTTTAAAAATATTTTTCAGGTCCTAGCAAAACTCGTGGATTTTTAAAAATATTTTTGGAGGGTTCGTGGATTTTTAAAATTATTTTTGAGGTCCTAGAAAAGCCCGTGGTTTTTTAAAAATATTTTTGAGGGCCTAGCAAAACTCGTGGATTTTTAAAAATATTTTTGAGGTCCTAGCAAAACTAGTGGATTTTTAAAAATATTTTTGAGGTCCTAGCAAAACTCGTGGATTTTTAAAAATATTTTTGGAGGGTTCGTGGATTTTTAAAAATATTTTTGGAGGCTTCGTGGATTTTTAAAAATATTTTTGAAGGCCTAGCAAAGGTCGTAGATTTTTTAAAAAATAATTTTGAAGGCCTAGCAAAGCTCGTTGATTTTTAAAAAATATTTTTGAAGGACTAGCAAAGCTCGTGTATTTTTAAAAAATATTTTTGAAGGCCTAGCAAAGCTCGTGGATTTTTAAAAATGTTTTTTGAGGGTCTATAAAAGCTCGCGGATTTTTAAAAATATTTTTTGAGGGTCTAGAAAAGCTCGCGGATTTTTAAAAAAAAAATTTTTGAAGGCTTGACAAAACTCGTGGGTTTTTGAAAATATTTTTAGATGGCCTAGAAAATCTCGCGGATTTTTAAAAATATTTTTTGAAGGCTTGACAAAACTCGTGGGTTTTTGAAAATATTTTTAGATGGTCTAGCAAAGCTCGTCGATTTTAATTTTTTTTAGGGCCTAGCAAAGCTCGTCGATTTTAATTTTTTTTAGGGCCTAGCAAAGCTCATAGATTTTTGAAAATACTTTTGAGGGCCTAGCAAAACTCGTGGATTTTTAAAAATATTTTTGGATGGTTCGTGAATTTTTAAAAAATATTTTTGTGGTCTTAGCAAAAATCCAAAAAAATTTTTTTGGAGGGTTCGTGGATTTTAAAAAATAATTTTGTGGTCTTAGCAAAACTCCAAAAAATTATTTTGAAGGGTTCGTGGATTTTTAAAGATATTTTTGGAGGGTTCGTGGATTTTTAAAAATATTTTGGATGATTCGTTGACGTTTAAAGTTAATTTTGGAGGGTCTAAAAACTCGTGGATTTTTAAAAACATTTTTGATAAAAATACTTTTGGGGACCTAGCAAAGCCCGTGGATTTTTAAAATTAGTTTTGGAAGGCCTAGAAAAGCTCGTAGATTTTTAATCTTTTTTCTTGGACCAAAAATTGGGGTCAATTTTTAAAATATTTTCCGTAGACAAAAAATAGGATTAAATTGTTAAAATATTTTTTCGTGTTTTTTTTTTAAATATTTTTTTCATGGACCAAAAATAGGCGTGGGGTTTCCCACTTCATATGTTTAAATTTCCCATTATTAACTCTCTGTCAAAAAATTTTTGATTTCTGAACTAGCATTTTTGAATTTCCAGTAGTCGATATTATACTTATATTATTATTCTTTCCTCAAAAAACAAAAAAAAAAAAAAAAAAAAAATCAAAGTGTTTTAATCCCCACCAGGCTGTTCCATTTAATTAACACTTTTTTGTTTTTGGAACTAGTTTTAATGACAATCCGAAATTTGTTTTTATCACACAAAATCATTATAAATTCCATTTATAATATTCATAATTTTCTCTTCTGTTACACTTAAATGGTTTACAACATTTCAAAGTGGATTACCACCACGGCCTCTAACTAACCCCACGTTGGATGCTGCTATAATTTTAATCATTTCAAATTAGCCGCCTCCCCTCCTTTCAACACACGCGCACACGCACACAGAAATGCAGGTCATTGAGACGGTGCCATTGCGTGTTACCATTGTTTAAACTACAATAAAAAATGACTACTGATTTTGAAAAATTTTCCTTTTTTTCATAAAATTTGATATAGGGGTTTTATTGTGTGATTAACATAATTTCGATACGGTAGGTAGGAATGGTATTTCTTTGGACTTCATTATCGAACAATAGCCTTGAATGCATTTTTTAATGTCCATTTTATTGGTGGCAATTGGAAAAAACAAGTTGAATTCATATTTAAGATTAGTAGATCAAAGTGTTGGAAAATGTGTGATTTGGAGGGGGAGAAAATGGGATTATTTGAAGCAACAGCTAAAATAAAATTAAAATTTAAACGTGAATTTAAAGAAAATATTTTTTAATGCCATCAGGTCTATCAAAAAATGTGGATTTCTCAAAAATATTTTCTGGGGGCTCCTCGAAAAACTTTCTTAAAAATATTGTCTTTAAGTCCATCCAAAAACGTGGATTTCCTAAAAATATTTTCTGAAGGATTAAAAAAAATATTTTTTGAAGGTTAATCCTAAAATTTAATTTCCTAACAATATTTCTGGAATTTTATCCAAAAACGTAGATTTCTTAAAAAAATATTTTCTGGAGGTCCATCCAACAACGTGTTTTGTTCTAATATTTTCTGCGATCCATCCACAAAAACGTGGATTTCTTAAAAAAAAAAATATTTTCTGCAGATCCATCAAAAATCGTGGATTTCTTCAAAAAATATATTTTTTGCAGATCCATCCAAAAATCGTGGATTTTTTTAAAAAAATATATATTTTTTGCAGATCCATCCAAAAATCGTGGATTTCTTAAAAAAAAAAAATATTTTCTGCAGATCCATCCAAAAATCGTGGATTTCCTAAAAAAATATATTTTTTACAGATCCATCCAAAAATCGTGGATTTCTTAAAAAAAAAATATTTTTTAGCAGACCCATTCAAAAATCGTGGATTTCTTAAAAAAAATATTTTCTGGAGGCCCATTAAATAATGTGGATTTCCTAAAACTATTTCCTGGAATTCTATCCAAAATCTTGTATTTTTTAAAAATATTTGTAGGATCCATAAACGTGATTTTTTTTTAATTTTTTTCTTAATGTCCATCTAAAAAGCTTGGATTTTTTAAAAACATTTTCTGAAGAATGCATCCAAAAACTTTAATCTCTCAAAAATGTTTTCTGGTGGTCGCAAACGTGCATTTCTTAAAAATATTTTTTAGAGGTCCATACAAAACCGTGGATTTTTTAAAAACATCTTCTGGAGATCCATCTAAAAAATGTGGATTTTTAAAAACATTTTCTGGAGATCCATAAAAAATGGAATTTCTTAAAAATATTTTCTGGAGATCCATTAAAAGGGGATTTTTTAAAAATATTTTCCAGAGTTCCATTCGAAAACGTAAATATTCTAAAAAAAATTTGTGGAGGTCGATCCAAAAAAGAGGTAATTTCTTAAAAATATTCTCTGGAGGTCCCTCCAAAACGTAGATTTCTTAAAAAAAATATTTTCTGGAGGTCCCTCCAAAAACGGGGATTTTTTTAAATAATTTCTGGAGGTCCATCCAAAAACGTGGATTTTTAAAAAATATTCCTTGCTGGTCCACCCAAAACAGAAGATTTCTCAAAAATATTTTCTGGAGGTCCCTCCAAAAAACGTGGTTATTCAAAAAATATTCCTTGCTGGTCCACCCAAAACAGAAGATTTCTCAAAAATATTTTGTTGAGGTCCTTCTTTAAATGTGAATTTCTTGAAAATATTTTCTAGAGGTCCACCCTAAAATGTGGATTGCTTGGAAAATTTTTCTGGAGGCCCATCAAAAACCTTGATTTTTTAAAAATATTTCTTGGGGTCCATTAAAAGACTTGGATTTTTAAAAAAACTTAATAACACTGATTACTTAAAAATATTTTCTGAAAGGTCCACTCAAAATTTTGGATTTCTTTAAAATATTTTCTAGAGGTCCATTCAAAAAAATGGATTTCTTCAGGTCACTCAAAAATGTGGATTTTTCAGAAATATCTTCTCGAGGTTCACCCAAACAACGTAGATTTTTTAAAAATATTTTCTGGAGGTCTATCCAAAAACGTGGATTCCTTAAAAATAATTTCTGGAGGTCCATCCAAAAACATAGATTTTTAAAAAAGAATTATATGGAGGTCAAAAACTTGAATTTCTTAAAAAAATATTTTTAGGAGCTACATTTAAAAAATTTGGATAATTTCTGGATGTCCATAGAAACCGTGGATTTCTTAAAAATATTTTCTACAGGTCTATCCAAAAATACGAATTTTTAAAAAAGTATTATTCTGGAGGTTCATCCAAAAATGGAGATTTCTTAAAAATATTTTCAGGAGATCAATTTAAAAAATTTGGATTTCTTAGAAATTATTTCTGGATGTCCATATAAAACGTGGAGTTTTGTTAAAAATATTTTCTATAGGTCTATCCAAAAATTCGGATTTTTTAAAAGTATTTTTCTGGACGTCCATCCAAAAATGGGGATTTCTTAAAAATATTCTCTGGAGATCCGTACAAAAACATGGATATTTTAAAAAAATATACTAAGGCTTCAAGCAAAAATTGGAAAAAAAGGCATTTGAACCGTTTATGGTCGTTTGTTTTTTTTTTTTTTTTTTTTTTTGTTTTTAATTCCCTCGATTTTAAAAGGGACCTTAAAGGACCGAAAAAGTTGGTTTTTAAAGAATTGATAATTTGTTAGGAATTTTTAAAGGCACGTCCAAGGACTTTAAATGACCATTTTGTCTATAGATTTGTTCACCAATTGTATTTTTGTCTCAAAAAAATTTAAAGACAAAAAACTCTGATTTTATACAAAGCGAAGTCATTACCCGAATCGATGAGACATTCCATATTTTTATGATTTTTTCTAATATGACAATTTGTATGCAAATTGAAATAGAAATTCGAAAAATCTGTAGTCTTTAAATGTAAAACATTTCAACAAATAGTTTAATGGCTTGACATATTCGATACGCAGTGTCATTATCAATTATGTTCAAGATTTCATTTTGTTTCGTTTATTCTTGCGACACAAATAAACCAATTAAGTGTAAAATTTTGGAAATTTCGGTTGCTTCGGCCAGAAGTGTGAAAACTAGTTTAAAATGTTTAATAAGGGTTTGAATACCCCAGAAAAATTGTGAATAATAGAAAGTGTCCATGGCAGAGGAGTGAAGGTAATTATAAGAAGATCACACCTACAGGTTTTGAGAAAAAAAAAACATGAATTTTGATGAAGAAAAAAATCTGGGGTATTTGGAATTTTTACAATTTTTTACATTTTTTTTTTTCTCAAATAGTTTTTTCAAAATTATGACCAAATTATATGGATATATATTTTAAGTTGTTGAATTTATTCGACATATTCAATGACATGTATTTTTGTTAAGGACCCAAAATTTTTTTCTCATATATTACAGAGCTTCAGTATTAATTTTTGTGTTCTAGAAAAAAAAATATTTAATGAAAATAAAAATAAATAAATAAGTATTGAAGTTTATACCAGAAGAGATTTGGTTTTGTTCCTTTTTTTTCTTTGAAGAAAAAAAAAAACCTTTTTAAAGCTTGCCGTCAACATTATTAGATGTTGTAATAGTAACACTTGCGACATAGTTTACAACAAACTGTAGCCAACAACAACAAAACTAAAAATAAACAACAAAAAATCAGAAACATAACAACCTAACAGCAACAGAAGTTACTTTGAACAACCAAAGAACATGCTGCAAACTGTCAAAGCTTAAGTTTGCCATTCGTTGTTGTTGTCTTGTTTTTGTTTTTGTGTTTTTTCTTGTGTGTGACAATGCTCACCCAGAACAACACCAGATGATTGTAATGAGATTATGCTGATGTTGGTTTGTTTTTTGCGGTCAAATTAAAACAAACACAGAAAATAGCCAATGCTAAACGAAAGACTTAAGACACAAACGCGGTGTATTTTAATGCAAAGCAAATATCTGTAGGTGAGAAAATGATTAGCCATGCTCCACTAAAATTACGATTGAAAAGGATGTATTTTTTCCCCAGGCCTTTTTACAAAGCGGAGTTTTACACTAATTTTTGATATGGATTTTTAACAAATTTTTGTCAAATACTTTTCAGAAATATTTTTTAAAGACCTTTTTATAACTTTGATTTTTTCAAACCTGTTTTAACGTGAATTATTTAAAAATATTTTTCTAAGACCATTCAGTAACGTGGATTATCAAAAAATTATTTGTAGTAACGTGGAGTTTTCATTCAAAAAAAAAAAAAAAACAACATTAATTTTTTATATAGATTTATTAGAATTTTTTTGTCAAGTACTTTTCAGAAATATTTTTTAAAAATATTTTTATAACTTTCTTGAAAACATTTTTTCAAACCTGTTTTAGCGTGAATTGTTTAAAAATATTTTTCTAAGACTATTTAGTAACGTGGATTTTTTTAAAAATATTTTTTAAGACTATTTAGTAACGTGGATAATTAAAAAAGTATTTTTATTTTTAAAAAATGTATATAATATATTAAAAAAAATATATTTTTTTACAACTATTTTGTGACGTGGATTTATAAAAATATTTTTTAAGACTATTTAGTAACGTGGATAATTAAAAAAGTATTTTTATTTTAAAAAAATGTATATAAATAAATAAAATGTATATAATATATTAAAAAGAATATATATTTTTTACAACTATTTTGTAACGTGGATTTATAAAGTTATTTTTCTAAGACAATCCACGTTGCTAAATTTTTTAAAAATGTTTTTCTAAGATTATTTAAAAACGTAGATTTTTTTTATATTTTTTAAGACAATTTAGCAACGTGGATTTTTATAAAAAATATTTTTAAGACAATTTAGCAACGTGGATTTTTATAAAAAATGTTTTTAAGACAATTTAGCAACGTGGATTTTTATAAAAAATATTTTTAAGACAATTTAGCAACGTGGATTTTTATAAAAAATATTTTTAAGACAATTTAGCAACGTGGATTTTTATAAAAAATATTCAGTAACGTGGATTTTTTTTAAATATTTGGGGATATATGTGTAAATGCTTATCCATGCTCCATTCAAAATACGAGTAAAAAAATATGGAAACAGGGAGAAGAATATTTTTAAAGGCAATTAATATATTTTTTTAAGAAATTTTATTAAAAAAAAAATAAAAAATAAAAATCAGTAGAGCCTTTAACGGGGATTTTGAGGACTATTGATCCCTTAAATGAGAATTTTCAAAGAATTGATTTTTTAGTGCTAATAGTGTCCAAAAATTGGATTCTAAAGAACATTCTCTAGAACTAGCATAGCCTTCAATCATGAATTCTAAAAAAAACGTTTTTTTTTAATGCAGATTGTTAAAGAATGTATTTTAAGGACTAGATGAGCCTACAAACGACTATCTTCAAAAAAAATTGCTTTGAGATCCAATGGAGCCCTCAAACGAATATGTTTGATGAATATTTTCTAAGGACAAATAAAGAATATTTTTGGAGACCAGCACACAATCAAAGATGGATTTTTTCAAGGCCCATTTTTTCAAAGGGTCGGGAAAAACTCTAAATGTGGACTTTTATTTTTTTTAATTTCTAATAACACTCTGAATAGGCTTTTAAGGAATTTATTTATATATATTTCTGATATTTTAAATATATTGATAAATTGGTCTTAAATATCGCATAATATATTTCTATCGCAGATTTAGAGAAAATATTTATTTTAAGGACTCTAATTCATTATACCCTACACCACAAGGTGGTTAGGGTATTATGTCTTTGTGCATTTGTTTGTAACAGGCAAAAGGAAACGAGATAGACCCATAGTTCCTTTTGATGATCTGCATAGAATCACATTCTGAGTCGATTTATGCATGTCCGTCCGTCTGTCCGTTTGTCCATGTATTTTTGTAAACAAAGTACAGCTCGCATTTATTGCCCGATCCAGATGAAATTTTGCAAAGATATTTTGTTTGGTCCAAGGACGAACCCTATTGAAATTGGAGATAATCGGTAAAAATTTAGATATAGCTCCCATATATTTCTTCGTCCGATTTGCCTTTTACTGTGCACCAAACGTGTAATATCAGCCCGAATAGTATGGACTTTTGCACATACAACCAAATTAGGCCTGAAAATAAGTGTGCCAAATTTGATCGAAATCGGTTCAGATATAGCTATAGCTCCCATATATATTGTTCATCCGATTTGTTATTTTTGTCCTCCGCAGTCGTAATAAGCACTCCGTAACAACAGTATTTGGGGAAATATATATTAAATACAGCTCAGAAATACATTTGCTAAATTTTATCGAGATCGGTTCAGATTTGGATTTAGCTCCCATATATAACTTCGTCCGATTTACCTTTTATTGTGCACCAAACGTCTAATATTTGCAATTATGGGATGAAATTTGGCACTTACGACCGAATTGAGTCTAGATGCTAGTATGCCAAATTTGGTGAGGCTATAGCTATAGCTCCCATATATATTGTTCATCCGATTTGTTGTATTTGTTACCCACAGCCGTAATATGCACTCACTAACAACGATATTCAGGGAAATATATCAAATACAGCTCAGAAATATCTTTGCCAAATTTTATCAAGATCGGTTCAGATTTGGATTTATCTGATTTCAAATTAATTTTACACCAAATGGGCAATATAAGTCCGAATTTAAAAAATACAAATGCTTTGGAATATTTTTTCCTTTGAACTTTAAATTATAATCATAGAGTGTATGATTGAATTCTCCCATAAAAACTTTTAATTGTTATGTGGAGCTCTACTAAATTAGCAAAGTTGTGTAGGGCATCATAAAGTCAGCCCCGCTCTTCATTAAGACTTTCTTTACTGGTTTTATCTGTATTAGGTGAAGTATGAACATGGAATACTTCGGTCGACTATAACTCACGCAGATTTTAATATTTTCTAAAAATTATGTGATAATTCATATAATAAAATGAAGTTGATATAGTCCGAATCTGACACGTTGCAATATTTATATGATATTTATTAAGGCCCGATACGAAATGGAAAATATTGGCCCATTCCTTCGGAACCTATTCCATAGAGGGTCAACAATTTGAGTAATCATAACAGAAATCAAAATATATTTAAATAATAGAACATTGGCTGAGGATATAAATCTTTCGGCAAAGCCGACTAATACTATTCAAGTACTGTTAGAGAATTCCAATTGAGCTTTCAAAAAAAAAAAAAAAAAAAAAAAAAAAAAATCGGAGAAATTTCAAGAAACTAAACTGGGATCCTTCTAAACTATTTTTTAAAAAAATGTGAAGGGAACTTTACAAGGATCTTTTAAAAAATGTAATTTGAAGGACAAATAAAAAAATATTGATTCCTATTTTTTTTCTTGAAAGACAATGAACGTGGTGTCCTCGAAAATATTACTAAAATACCTCGAATATTAGTCCTAGCCCCACCTAGCATTATATCCATCTCCCTATCTTGCCGAACTGAGTCGACCTAAATATATCGTAAATTTCTTAAATATTTTCGGGGAACAATCAGATCCATAATCCAATAATAGCGGGATTTTTAAATATTTTAAAGCAGATTTTTTTTTTAGATTTTTTTCAGGATCCACAAGACTCATAGTTTTTAGGTTAGGTATTTTTTGAGAAAAAAAGACTATTTTTCAAGAGGCACATAATCAATTTTTATACCCTCCGCCTTGGAAAGGAGGGTATATTAACTTTGTTTGTAACATCCCTAAATATTCGTTTAAGACCCCATAAAGTATATATATTTATAATCAGCATAAAATTCTAAGTCGATTTAACGATGTCTGTCTGTCTGTCTGTCTGTCTGTCTGTCTGTCCGTCTGTCTGTCTGTTGAAATCACGATACAGCCCACATTATTTGACGTAGAGCTCCAAAATTTAGCAGAGCTATTTGCATTGTGTCTAGGATGGTTGGTATTGAAAATGAGATATATCGGTCCACGTTCTGGTATAGTCCCCATATAACGGTACCTCCCGATATTCGGTATTTTGATGATTTATGCCACATTTTTTCACGGATTTGTTTGAAAATTGGTATTTGTAGGTCATAGCGGGTCCCTGAGCGTGTGGCAAAACATTGCATGTATAGGTCCACGTTGTGGTATAGCCCCCATATAAAGGTACCTCCCGATATTTAGTATTTTAGTTTTTCTACCACATTTTTTCACGGATTTGTCTGAAAATCAGTATTTGTTGGTCATAATGGGTTCCAGCTCCGGTGGCGAAACATTGTAATTATAGGTCCACGTTTTGGTATAGCCCCCATATAACGGTACCTCCCGATATTCGGTAATTTGATGATTTTTGCCACATTTTTTCAGGGATTTGTTCGAAAATTGGTATTTGTTGGTCATAATTGGTTCCAGCTTCGGTGGCGAAACATTGCATGCATGGGTCCATGATTTGATATAGCCCCCATATAACGGTACCTCCCGATATTCGGTATTTTGATGGTTTTTGCCACATTTTTTCACTGATTTGTCTAAAAATTGGTATTTGTGGGTCATAATGGGTTCCAGCTCCGGTGGCGAAACATTGTAATTATAGGTCCTCGTTTTGGTATAGCTCCCATATAACGGTACATCCCCCGGCCGAACTTAATGTTTTTTTACTTGTTTTAAATCGATTTCTGTAGAAAAAATTAAAAAAATCTCAAGTTGCAAATATTTTTTTTTTTTATAAAATCATAAATTTCTAAAAGTGGATTTAAAAATACCTTTTCCATACATTTGGGTCCAGAACAACTACTCATAAAAAGAGGTTTTCCCTTTTGTTTTTTTTTTTTTGTTGTAAGTTACGGTCAACCTTTCTTCCCCATTTTCCCTTCTCCCATCGCAGTTTCTGTTGGCCAATACTTTGTCACACAAAAATGGGAAATCGAAAAAAAAAACAACTGTCCACTGATTAAAATTGGTGTTTTACGGTGTTGTCTAAATCTCTTTTGGTGTTGCCATCATCAGTGTGGCCATGGACAAGTGTAAATGTTAGTGTTTCCTAACGGTATTTTTCGCGCTGTTTTGTTGATATCAGCTTTACGCGAATGCGTATCGTTCCGGTGAGTCGTTTTTTTTTTTCTAGATGACCCAGGCCAGGCAAAAGAAAAACCTTAGAAAGACAATTTTCCCATCGTCCAAAACGAAGCGAAACTTTAGACAATTACTTGCGTAGACATTCATGTCGTCGTCATTCGCCACCACCACCAACACCACTGTCGCAACTCGAACATGAAACAGGTGTGGCTCTAATGCCAGTAAATGGTCGAGGAAACAAAAAAAAAATAGACAACAAAAGAGTTATATCAGCTTGGCTAAAAGGATACGCGTTTTAGCCAATGATGATGGTGATGTGTGCCGTAAATTCAGTTAACCATAGCCGCCCAGAACCATTCGCCACCAGGCATTGAACAACATAAAGTTAATCTTCTTCTTCTTCTTCTTCTTCTTCTTCTTCTTTATTATGTTCCGTTTGTTGTTATTTCCCAGGGAAAAAAACGAGTGGAAACAAATAGCATTGCATTTTGAAAAGTTATGCCTCGTTAGTTGGGAGTTTTTTTTTTTTTTTTTTTTTTTTTGCCAATGATTGTTCCCCCCAGATGACATGGTCTCATCTTGGCTGCAAACATGGTTTAAGGTCAATTCGTTTTAGAAGTTTAGCATTGTGGCAGTTTCTTTTTTTCTTTTGCTTGTTCGTCGACATTCAACGCATTATCGCATGGCATCTTGTGTTTTATATCACATCACATCTATTTATTCGGCCAACATATCATATTGTCATATTCCGATGGACGGACGCAGAGAGAACCAAACGAAATCAGGCTTTACTTCCTCCAACTCCTTCCATAAATTGTTGTGCTGGTGGCCATTGCCATTTTGTGGCATTTGTTGTTCCGCACATCAATGCAATCTATTTGAGGAGTATGTGGAAATCCGTTTTCTTTCGATTTAACAAAAACATACCCTTTGAACTTTGTTCACCGTTATGACAATATGTTCTCTTCAAAGATATATTAAAGGAATACACATAAAATGGACAATAGATAGAGAGAGAAATTTTTTGTTAGGGCAGATAATAGCTCAAAAAATTCTCAAAATTTTCATGACAGTAAAATTTTAAAAACCAGTAAAGAAAGTCCTAAAGTCGGGCGGGGCCGACTTTATGATACCCTACACCACTTTGCTAATTTAGTAGGGCTCCACATAACACTTTAAAGTTTTTATGGGAGAATACAATCATACACGCCATGATTATAATTATAATTTAAGGTTCAAAGGACTAAATATACCGAAGCATTTGTATCTTTTAAATTCGGACTTGTATTGCCCATTTGGTGCAAAATTATTTTGGAATCGGATAAAGATATATATGGGAGCTATATCCAAATCTGAACCGATCTCAATAAAATTTGGCGAAGATATTTCTGAGCTGTATTTGATATATTTCCCTGAATATCATCGTTACGGAGGGCATATTACGGCTGTGGGTAACAAATATAACAAATCGAATGAACAATATATATGGGAGCTATAGCTATATCTGAACCGATCTGCACCAAATTTAGCATACTAGCTTCTAGACTCAATTCGGTCGTAAGTGCCAAATTTCATCCCATTTGGACAAATATTAGACGTTTGGTGCACAATAAAAGGTAAATCGGACGAAGTTATATATTGGAGCTATATCCAATTTTGAACTGATCTCGATAAAATTTAGCAAATGTATTTCTGAGCTGCATTTGATATATTTCCCCAAATATTGTTGTTGCAGAGTGCATATTACGGCTGCGGAAGACAAAAATAAAAAATCGGATGAACAATATATATGGGAGCTATAGCTATATCTGAACCGATTTCGATCAAATTTGGCATATTTATTTTCAGGCCTAATTTGGTTGTATGTGCAAAATTCCACACTATTCGGACTGATATTACACGTTTGGTACCCAATAAAAGGCAAATCGGACGAAGATATATATATGGGAGCTATATCTAAATTTTTAGCGATTATCTCCAATTTCAATAGGGTTCGTCCTAGGGCCAAACAAATGATTTGTGCAAAATTTCATCTTAATCGGATAATAAATGCGACCTGCATTTTGTTTACAAGAATACATGGACAGACGGACAGACGGACTGACATGCATAAGTCAACTCAGAAAGTGATTCTATGCAGATCATCAAAAGGAACTATGGGTCTATCTCGTTTCCTTTTGCCTGTTACAAACAAATGCACAAAGACATAATACTCTGACGATCTTGTGGGGTAGGGTATAAAAAACTTTAAACAAGTAGCTAAGTTCAGCCGGGACGAATTTTTTACACCCTCCACCATTGCAATGAACTTAAAAAATTTTAAAAAATTCTGTGAAAAATTCCGCTCAAATAAGAGCCGTTATATGAGAGTAAGACGAAGACGTGGTCTTGCATAATTAATTTTTCGTCATAGGCTGTAATACCGATTCCGAAAATCAAATACGAAATTTGAAGCAATTCCGGAGAATAATTGGAAATAATGTCGCTAATATCATTAAAATACCGAATAAAGGGAGGTATCGTTAAAATTATTAAAATACTGAATATCGGGAGGTATCGTTATATGGGGGCTAAACGAAGACGTGGAGCTACAAAAACAATTTTCCGTCATAGGTACTTGTTACGAAATTCAAATTCGGAACAATTCAGCTAAATAATGTCGACTAAATCTTCAAAATACCGAAACTGTGGGAGGTACCGTTGTACTGGGTCCATGCGATATCGTGGACTTATATAGACAATTTTCCTTCAAGGGGATAATGTACCCATAAGGAACTCCTTTTTTTAATTTGAAGACAAATCCATTAGAAAAATTGGCTGCAATCATCAAAATACTGAATATCAAGAGGAACCCTTACATGGGGGATATATCGTAGACCTACATATATAGACAATTCTCTTTCAAAGGTTAAAGTTCTCTGAAAGAACTCCTTGATTTTAAGACAATTCCATTTAATGATGTGGCTAAAGTCATCAAAATATGGGATATCGGGAGGTACCGTTATATGGGGGCAATACGTAGACGTGGACCTGCATAGAAAATTTTCCGCCATATGTTGAAGTTCCCATTACGAAATTCAAATATGACATCTGAAATAATTCCTGTGAACAATATCCCTAAAATCATCAAAATACCAAATATTGGGAGGTTCCGTTATGTGGGAGATATACGATATCGTGGATCTCTGTGGACAATGACCCGATCTCCACCATCTTTATATCAGATCTTGTGTTGATGGAAATTTTGAGATGTGCCAAGCCTGAATGGAATCGTATATAAAATTCGCTTTAATAATCTTCACGGATAATCAAAAATTTAACCCTTTGTGCGTAGGAGATAGCAGAAGGAGTGAGCCGATATATTCCACATTCACACTAGCCCTTGTGTTAATAAAAATATTGCGATGTGTGTAATTTGAAGACAATCTTACTCTTATAACACTTTTTTAAAAGTTCTAATTATTAAAAATTTTGACCCTTAGTGCGGAAGGTACTTGATGGAGTGGACCGATATTGTCCATTTTCGCACCTGACATAGCACTAAGGCAAATCTTAGGAGTCGCAAAATCGGATTATCGTTTTTCTTTCTGGGCAGTAAATTATTTTCTTTGAAATTTGTTGAAATTTTGTGTGGGAGGTACCAGAAGGAGTGGACCGATATTGCCCATCTCCGAAGTCGATCTAAGTTCAACAATAATATTACGATGTACAAAATTGGGGCCTATAAAAATTTTTCACTGGCCTCCGGGGTCAAAAAAATTTATAGAAAATTTTTCACTGGCCACCAGGGCCTATAAAAAGTCATTCTTAGTTCGACAATAATATTACGATGTACAAAATTGGGGCCTATAAAAATTTATAGAAAATTTTTCACTGGCCTCCGGAGCCAATAAAAATTTATAGAAAATTTTTCACTGGCCCCCAGGGCCAATAAAAATTTATAGAACATTTTTCATAAGCCCCCGGGGCATATAAAAATTTATAAAAAAAATTTCATGGGCCCCTGGGGCCAATAAAAATTTATAGAAAATTTTTCACTGGCCCCTGGGCCTACAAAATTCTATAGAAAATTTTTCATAGGGCCCCGGGGCCTATAAAATTCTATAGAATTTTTTTTCATAGGCCCCCGGGGCCTATAAAATTCTATAGAAATTTTTTTCATAGGCCCCCGGGGCCTATAAAATTCTACTGAAATTTTACTACGGGACTTAAAAATAGAATTTTTTCATAGGCCCCCTGGGCCTATAAAATTCTATAGAACTTTTTTCATAGGCCCCCTGGGCCTATAAAATTCTATAGAATTTTTTTCATAGGCCCCCGGGGCCTATAAAATTTTATAGAAATTTTTTTCATAGGCCCCTGGGGCTTTTAAAATTCTATAGAAATTTTTTTCATAGACCCCCGGGGCCTATAAAATTTTATAGAAAATTTTTCATAGGGCCCCGGGGCCTATAAAATTTTATAGAAAATTTTTCATAGGGCCCCGGGGCCTATAAAATTTTATAGAAAATTTTTCATAGGGCCCCGGGGCCTATAAAATTTTATAGAAAATTTTTCATAGGGCCCCGGGGCCTATAAAATTTTTATAGAAAATTTTTCATAGGGCCCCGGGGCCTATAAAATTTTTATAGAAAATTTTTCATAGGGCCCCGGGGCCTATAAAATTTTTATAGAAAATTTTTCATAGGGCCCCGGGGCCTATAAAATTTTATAGAAAATTTTTCATAGGGCCCCGGGGCCTATAAAATTTTATAGAAAATTTTTCATAGGGCACCGGGGCCTATAAAATTTTATAGAAAATTTTTCATAGGGCACCGGGGCCTATACAATTTTTTTCATAAGCCCCCGGGGCCTACAAAATTCATTAGAACATTTTTCATTTCCATTTTCCTATAAAGTTCTATAGAACATTTTTCATAGGCCCCGGGACTTAAAAAATTCTATAGAAAAATGTCCTGAAATTTGGTTTAAAGATTTTGTTCAAAGAGACCTAGGGTCTAAAGTCGTTATTCCGAAGAGGCACGTTTTGGCCGTATCAAATGACTTAGGGTAAAAATTGTAAAATCCGTTAAAAAATACTGTTTAAGTCTTAAAAATGCCGAATATTTGGAGTTACCATTATATTGAGGTCTATGCGAAGACATGGACCTGCAATTTTTTTCAGAGGCCACTACAATATTCAAATACGAAATTTTAAACAATTACGGTGAATAATGTCACTAAAATCAGGAAAATGCCAAATATGAGGAGGTGCGGTTATTAGGAAGCAATTCCTAAACGTGGGCCTATATAGCCATTTTTTAATGCCAAAAGTCGTTAAATCGACAATTTTATGCTGATCAAGAATATATATATACTGTGGTCTATATTGTTTATTTTGAGGAATGAGAAAATTTAATATACCCTCAGAGGAGGGTATAAAAATCCAAATAATGTAGATCTGCCGGCCCCTGTAAAACATTTTTAAAAAGTCCTCATTTAAATCAACCATCATATGATACAGGGTGTAAAAAAATCGAACATTTTTTTTTTTTTTTTTTTTTTTAATTGCTACTCTCCACTTAACTGAAATTTGTCATTTATAAATGAAAATTTGAATTCAGTACAAATAAACGTATAGAATGACACTTTAATTTCCATTACCCATCTCTTGTGATATGACACCAGGAAATGGTCTTCAAAGTTTTTTTTTTTTTTTGTATTTTTGAAAAATATTTCAGAGGAGAAACACGCGTTTTCAAAACCTTGCTTGCGGCTTTTCATTAATATCTCTGATATACTTATCAACTGTCAAAATTTTAAATGGACTTCCCCATATCTGTTTACCATAAAAATTTTCAAGACACAAAATATTCATTCATTCATAAAAACCCAATCTTTAATAGTTCATTTCAAAAATTTACAAGTGATTTTCTATTACAATTTCATTCATTGCCGTTAAACAAACTCATTCACGCTGAGATAAAGGTATTGTTTGAAAAAAAAAAACACACACACACAAAATTTTAAAAAATAAGTATTAAAAAATAAAAATAAAAAAAAAATAGAAATATCAATTGAAACCACAACTTGACCTCAAGTAGTTTTCAATATCATCAACATGATCATCGCCAACAACATCCATATCAATGGTGTTCCACTGAATTGTTCCAAGTATCACTTGATGTCATGATATGCCAAAAAAGGTAAAAAAAAAACTTTTGAAAAAAAATCACTGCCCAAATCCAAGTGAACGAGAAAATTTCTCAAAAACAAAATCAAAACAACACAACCTATAATTAAATACTTGAAGCATAAAATGCTATGCCTATGACATCTAAATTTTTTAAAACTGCTGAACTGAATCCAGTATCAAGTTGAGATTAGCTACTTGAAAACGGAATTGAAAATGTGATAACTTAATATAAAGACAGTACAATCAATAAAAATTTAGAATACGACCTATGTCCAAAACTTAAATTGAATAAAATAAAATCACGATTATGGGTCTCCAGGTATCCCCGAAAAAAAAAAAATTATTTTTAAAATTTCACTATTAAAAAAATTAAAAAAAAAACCTAAATTTTTACCCCTAACCAGTAAGGAAAGATACAAGTCGGGCGTTGTCGACTTTATGATACCCAGAACCTCTATAAATATTTAGCAGAGTCATCTGTAGCAAATAAACGTCCATATCGGCAATTAAAGTATTAATAGGGTATTCAGACTTAGAAGAGATTTACTTTTGAAATCGGTTGATACTAACCTAAAAGACCAACCAACAAAATATTAGATTTTCAAGTAAAATGCTCCTAAAAATATCAAAAAAAAAAAAAAACAAGTTAAAAAGTATCAGTCGGTATTGCCGACAGATATATACCCTCAGCCTACGTTAGATTATTTAAATATATTTTGGCTAGTATTATGATTATTCAAACGTTTGACCCTCTATGCAGCAGGTTCCGAATATCAATATTGTCCATTTCGTATTTTATGCCAAATCATAAAAACAGATAAAATTATTGAAAATTGTGACACTATGTGGGTGAGGTGCCAAAAGGGAGTTCGAAGACATATACAAATCTTGTGTTAACAAAAATTTTGTGTGTTTGAAATTTGCAGAGAGTTGAATGCTTATTTCGCTTTATTTGAGCGTTTTTTTTTTTTTTCAAAATCTTGAACCCTATGTATGGGGGAGGTACCAGAAGATATGGTTCGATCTATATCATCTTTATAACAGATCTTGTGCTGATAGAAATATTCAGATGTGCCAAGTCTAAATGGAAACGGATGTTAATTTGGCGTTTTATGAGCCACATGGGTATTCAAAATGTCGACATTTTGTGGGGGAGGTACCAGAAGGAGTGGACCGATATATTCCATTTTCGCACCTGACCTAGCACTTACGCAAATATTAGGATTCGTAAAGCTCGAGCAAAATCGGATCATCCTTTCTCTTTCTGTGCAAAAAATATATTTTTTTGCAAATTTCGACCTTTTGTGGGGGAGGTACTTGATGGAGTGATCCGATATTGTCCATCTTTGCACCTGACCTTGCGCTGTTACAAATATTAGGATTTGCAAAGATGGGGCAAAATCGGATCATCCTTTCTCTTTCTGTGCAGAAAATATTTTTTTTTTTTTTTGAAAATTTCGACCTTTTGTGGGGGAGGTACCAGAAGGAGTGGACCGATGTATTCCATCTTCACACCAGATATTACGCTAATAAAATTATTGGGATGTGTGAAATTTGAAGACAATCGGACTCTTACTTCACATTTTATAAGAGTTGTTATTATTCAAAATTTTGACCCTTTGTGGGGGAGGTACTTGATAGAGTGGTCCAATATTGTCCATTTTCGCACTTGACCTAGCACTGACGAAAATATTAGGTTTTGCAAAGTTGGAGCAAAATCGGATCATCATTTCTCTTTCTGTGCAGAAAATATATTTTTTGAAAATTTCGACCTTTTGTGGGGGAGGTACCAGAAGGAGTGGACCGATATTGCCCATCTCCGAACTCGATCTAAGTTTGACAAAAATATTATGATGTACAAAGTTTGGACCAAATCGGGTACTCCCTTCGAGAGTTATCGTGCGCACCAGCCAGCCAGACAGACAGACAGACGGACGGACGGACGGACGGACGGACATCGCTAGATCGACTCCAAATGTCCTGAAACGGATTTGGTCCAAAGAGACCTAGGGTCTAAAACCGTTATTTCGACTAGGCACGTTTTGACCGTATCAAATGATATATACCCTCTGTAGCCATATGGCTGAGGGTATAATTAACATTTCGGCTTGGACTCGGAACTCTGCCCCCAGCACTGTCTGCATCGGTGGTATGGGGTATTCTTCAATTTATTTATAAAAAAGTAGTGAAATAACTGATTGATTGAGAATCAAGACCCAGACGTCAATATGTAGGCTGATTTTTTGGAAATTCGTACTCAAAGGGTACGAAAAGTACCAGAATGTACTAAAAATTCAATACTTTGTATGGAATGAGGTGGAATTCCGAAATTTAGAATGAAAATCCCTGCTGGAGAGAAGGATTGATGTACCAAAGGGTTTTTGGAATTCAAACTTTAAAGTTAAAACAATTAATTATATTAATTAATTATTAATTATACCCTGCATCATTTGGAAGAAATTTGAAAATTTTCAAAAAAAAAAAAAAATCAGTTGGAAAATACCGCTCAAATGAAAACCGTTTTTTGGGCTTATACCAAGGCGTGGTCCTGCATAACTAATTTGTGTCAAAGGCTGCAGTAATTGTTCCGAACTTTATATACGAAATTTGTAACAATTCCGGTGAATAATATCACAAAAATCATTAAAATAGCGAATATATGGCCGCAACACTAAAACGTGGATCTACTCAGAAGGAATCCCTTGTGTGGATATAAAGACAATTCCATAAAAAATGTTGGCTGAAATTCTCTTTTAGGGGGTGAAGTACCCATAAAGAACTCTTGGCTAAAATCATCAAAATACCGTATATCGTGGACCGATATCGAACTTGACCTGCCTGCAGACAAAAGACAGAGCTGTGCAAAATTTTAACTTCTTATCTTAATTCGTATTGACTATAGCGTGTTTACAACAAACGGACGGACAGGGCTAAATCGTCTTAGAATTTTACGCTGATTAAGAATATATATACTTTGTTGGGTCTAAAATTATTATTTCGATGAGTTACAAACGGAATGGCAAACTTAATATACCCTTCATACTATGTATGGTGAAGGTTATAAAAAATATAGTTCGGAAAATATGTTTTTCAAATATCTACTTTTTATGATGTTATGAAAAATATATGTTTTTGAAAAAAATTACTTTTTCTTTCCCGTGAAAAACATTCTTTTAAAAAATATTTTTTTTAGCCACTAAAACATTTGAAATTATTTTTAAAAACTTCTTATTGCTTAGAAAATATTTTTTAATAAAAATCTACGGTAGGATGTTATACATTCGCCGTATCATAATTATCACGTTATCTTCTATGTATAATTTATAAAAATGTTTTTTTTTTTTTTTCAAATCATATAATGCCATGCCATACTTTGGCCTCAAGGCGAATTTTTATAACGACTTCCCAAAGAATATTTTATAAATTAATCATAAAATTATAGTTTTGAAAATATTTTTTAAATTTGTAATTTTAATGGTTCCAGAAAAAAATTATTTATAAATGATCCAATTTTGCGTTGCTTTAAAAGATATTTATTTCCAAAATATTTTTATAATGACTTTTCTTGGAATATTTTTAATGTATTTTTTAATAAATATTTTTTATAAAAAAAATATATATTTTTATTTTAAATTATCCTTAAATAATAATAGTTCGTTAAAAAATTATTTATAAAAAATCCACGTTTGTGTTGCTATAAAAATATATTCTTTCCAAAATATTTTTTATAATCACTTCTCTTAGAATATGTTTTAATATAAACTTTAAAAATATTTTTTATAAAAAGAACATTTTTTTAAATACTTATAATTTGTTAAAAATATGTTTTTATGGTTCCAGAAAAAAATTATTTATAAATGATCCAATTTTGTGTTGCTTTCAAAGATATTTATTTCCAAAATATTTTTATAACGACTTTTCTTGGAATATTTTTTAATGTATTTTTTAATAAATATTTTTTATAAAAAAATATATATTTTTATTTTAAATTATCCTTAAATAATAATAGTTCGTTAAAAAAATATTTATAAAAAATCCACATTTGTGTTGCTATAAAAAAATATTCTTTATAGAATATTTATATTTTTATATTTTTTATAATCACCTCTTATAGAATATTTTTTAATATAATCTTTAAAAATATTTTTTATAAAAATAATATTTTTTATAATAAGAACATTTTTTTAAATACTTATAATTCGTTAAAAAAATATGTTTTTAAAGAAATCCACGAAAATTTTTTTCATAATGACTTCTCCTAGAATTTTTTAATATAATCTTTAAAAAAAAATTTTGTATAAACCTCAAATATTTATAATCCGTAAAAAAACAAAAATATGTATGTTCCTTAGAAAATATTTTATAATAAAAATTATTATAAAATTTAATTAAATATAAAATTTACTTTTAATGTAGGATCATCATTTGATACTTATAACGTTATCTGCTCTGTATCACTTATAAACAAATTTAAAATAATATAATGCCACACTTTCGCCTCAAGTGTAACATGTCATAATTTCCGATTGTAAATAAAATCTATTTTTTTTCAATTGACCCACTACAGAAGAAGTCAACATTGCAATTGTCATTACACTCAAGTGTGGGGTGAAGATCGTGTCAGCATCGTTGAACACAAACCTGAAGACACAAATATACCCATCGATATTATCAGCAGTTGTTTTTTTTTTTTTTCAGTTCCGTTGGACATTTTTGATGGGCACACGACCCATATCATTAAAGTTGATTTTGGATTTCCACTTTGATGGCTTACAGTGCCCAAGAGTTCATTTGGAGACAGACAATGAAGATGATAACCTATAAAATCACACAAGCGAAAATGTTGATGGCTATGGAAGTTAAAAAAGAAACAACAAAACAGAAATGGACAGAAAGACATAACGTCCAATAAATGAACATTTTGTGGCATTGGTCATCAGGAGCATCGTCATCGTCACTGCCATCCTCATCTTTGTCGTTTAGAGGAAAAAATTGGAAAAAAAATCACAATTATTAGAATTGTGTACTTCGTTTTGTGTTTGGATTTGTTGTTTTTGTTGTTGGTCATCAATTGCCATGCACTTCTGCCAGTTTATTAGTCATCCGACAATAATCCAATTCAATTTGGCTTGGAATTTCTTTGTAGGCAGTTTTTTTGTGTGCCACATGGGGTGGAGTATTTAATTTTTTTATACCCTCCACCATAGTATGGAGGGTATATTAAGTTTGTCATTCCGTTTGTAACACCTCGAAATATATATTTTAGATCCGACAAAGTACATATATTCTTGATCAGCATAAAATTCTATGTCGATTTAGCGATATCCGTCCGTCTGTGGAAATCACTCTAGCTTCCGAATGAATTGAAGTAGATTGATAAATTTTTACTCAAATATATATTATGTCTGCAGGACTTTTGGTATTGAAAATGGGCCATGTAGGTCCATGTTTTGGTATAGCCCCCGTATAAGGGTACCTCCCGATATTCGGTATTTTGATGATTTTAGCGACATTATTCATCGGAATTGTTTCAAATTTGATATTTGAAGTTTAAAATGAATACTACAGCCTATGACAGAAAATTCTCTGTGCAGGTCCACGTCTTCGTATAGCCCCCATATAACAGTACCTCCCGATATTCGGTATTTTTATGATTTTAGCGACATTATTCACTGCAATTCTTTCAAATTCGGTACTTGAAGTTCGTAACAGATACTACAGCCTAGGACAGAAAATTATCGGTGCAGATCCACGTCTTCGTATAGCCTCCATATAACGGTACCTCCCGATATTCAGTATTTTTATGATTTTAACGACATTATTCACCGGAATTGTTTCAATTTTGGTATTTGAAGTTCGCAATAGATACTACAGCCTTTGACAGAAAACTGTCTGTGCAGGTCCATGTCTTCGTATAGCCCCCATATAACGGTACCTCCCGATATTCAGTATTGTTAAGATTTTAACGACATTATTCACCGGAATTGTTTCAAATTTGGTATTTGAAGTTCGCAATAGATACTACAGCCTATGACAGAAATCTGTATGTGCAGGTCCACGTCTTCGTATAGCCTCCATATAAAACGGTACCTCCCGATATTCAGTATTGTTAAGATTTTAACGACATTATTCACCGGAATTGTTTCAAATTTGGTATTTAAATTTCCTTATGGATACTATAGCCTAAGGCAGAAAATTGTCTCTGCAGGTCCACGTCTTCGTATAGCCCCCATATAACGGTACCTCCCGATATTCGGTATTTTTATGATTTTAACGACATTATTCACCAGAATTGTTTCAATTTTGGTATTTGAAGTTCGCAATAGATACTACAGCCTTTGACAGAAAACTGTCTGTGCAGGTCCATGTCTTCGTATAGCCCCCATATAACGGTACCTCCCGATATTCAGTATTGTTAAGATTTTAACGACATTATTCACCGGAATTGTTTCAAATTTGGTATTTGAAGTTCGCAATAGATACTACAGCCTATGACAGAAATCTGTATGTGCAGGTCCACGTCTTCGTATAGCCTCCATATAAAACGGTACCTCCCGATATTCAGTATTGTTAAGATTTTAACGACATTATTCACCGGAATTGTTTCAAATTTGGTATTTAAATTTCCTTATGGATACTATAGCCTAAGGCAGAAAATTGTCTCTGCAGGTCCACGTCTTCGTATAGCCCCCATATAACGGTACCTCCCGATATTCGGTATTTTTATGATTTTAACGACATTATTCACCAGAATTGTTTCAATTTTGGTATTTGAAGTTCGCAATAGATACTACAGCCTATGACAGAAAACTGTCTGTGCAGGTCCATGTCTTCGTATAGCCCCCATATAACGGTACCTCCCGTTATTCGGTATTTTGATGATTTTAGCTACATTATTCGCCGATTTTTTTCTAAGTTTCGCATTTGAATATTGTAATGGCTTATGGCAATAGTTACCTATGCAGGTCCATGTCGTCGTATTGACCCTAACATAACGGCTACATCCGGTAATTATAAGATTTTAACAGAATTTTTAACGGATTTTATTTATTTATTTACTTTTTTTTTTTGAGAATTGGCAAATTCGTTCCTAATGGTGGAGGGTATTAAATGTTCGGCCCGCCGGACTTACAGCTTTTTTGCTTGTTTTTTTTTTTTGATTGTTTTTAAAGTCTTAATGCTCTCCATAGACAACAGCGCAATTATCATCATTGTATGTGTATGAGTGTGCCTTAGTGAAAATTTCCAATTGATGTTTTTCTAATAAGCCATATTTTCCTTAAGTGAAATCAATTTTTGAAAATTCTCCCTGATTCGTTGAGTTTTTCATGTGAATGAATTTTTTTGTTTCTCCTTTTTCAGCAGGGGCGTCTATGGTTAAAAAATACCTTAACATACCCAAAAATATTTAAAAAAAATTAATATTTTTATTTCTAAAAATATATTCAAATAATTTTGAAAAAAAAATCTAAAAAAATATTTCCCCCACCTTTTGTCCTACGCCGCTGCCCATTAATATTATTCTGCCAACATTGTTGTAAAAATATTTCTATTTTGATTGCTAAAAATATTTTTATTTCTAAAAATATATTCAAATAATTAAAAAAAATAAATAACAAATATTCCCCCCCCCCTTTTGTCCTACGCCCCTGCCCACAAAATATTATTGTGCCAACATTGTTGTAAAAAGCCAATAACTTTCTAAGCACCAAATTTGTTTGCTTCGAAATTCATTTCATTGATTATGGAAAGGGTCGAAAAGTCAATATGCCATACACAAATGACAGCGATCGGTTGATATTCTTGTTGTGCAAAAATTGTAATAAAACGCCGATTTTTATGTTGCACCTCTAATTGGAAACTTTGTTTTAAAAGTAGGTTCTGGGTTTGGTGGGAAAGTGTAAGAATGGGAGAGTTTTTTATATCACATAATGAAGGATATATAAAGGTTATCCGATTTCTTCCAGGATGTTAGTAAAATCATTCCAAAATAGATCAACATCCATTTTTTCTGTCTAAAACTATATCAAATTCTCCATATGGTAAACGCAGAAACCAACACTGACCTTAATATCAAATTTCAGAATTTCTGCCCTATCCCTTCAGCCAATATCAAATTTAAGCATATTCAAAACAATCTAGATCTCTCCATCCTAGACGCCAACAGTGATTCATAATTAGTACCATTTAGTACTATTCAAACAATAATAGATCGCATTTGCAAATCCACCATCTTTTCCAAAAAAACACAACAGTTGACTCCATACCAAACTTGAGGGTGATAGGTCTATCCGTTCACCTAATACCAAAAATTTTAGTACTATTTCGTACTTTTCGTACATCATAATCCAAGTTAACGACAAAAAACTCAGTTTCAAATTTGAGCATTGCAGCTCTGTCCCTTATTCTAATACCAAATTTAGTACAATTTAGTACTTTTCGTACAAATATAGTACACATTACCGAAACAATTTTCATACCTCAATTCCAGATACCAACAAAAACCTAAATTTCAAACCTTCACCCAATACCAAATTTAGTACCCCTTAGTACTTTTCGTACAATTATAGTACAAATTTCCGAAACCGCCATCATATCTCAATCCCAGATGTCAACAGAAGTATTATAGCATACATATTTTTACCACTTCCATATATCAATTCCAGATACCAACAAAGACCTAAATATAAAATTTGAAGATTTCAGCCATACCCCTTCACCCGGTACCAAATTCTTTCCAGTACTTTTCGTACAATTATTTTACACATTTCAGAAACCACCTCCATGAGCAACGCTCCAAAGCAGATATAAAAAATAGTATAAATATAAAATTTCCGAACTGTATCTCTGTCCGTACATCCAATAACAAATTAAGTACTATTTAGTACTTTTCGTGCAATTACAGCACGCATTTCCAAAACTATCTCTGTATATTTATTACAGACACAAAACGTGACCTCAATATCAAACTTACATGATTCCAGTCCTACCCCTTCAACCAATGTCAATATAGTACAATTTAGTATTTTTCCTACAATTATTGGACACACACAACAATGGCCTCAATTTCAAATTTTGAACATTCCTGTCGCATACCTTTACCCAATACCAAATATAGGACCATTTAGTACTTTTCTTACAATTACAGTTCACGTTTCCAAATTCAACGCAATATCTCAATTCCAGATACTAACAGACTCCCAAATAGCAAATTTTTAGAATTCCAGCCCTATCCCTTCACAAAATACCAAATATAATACCATTCAGTGTTTTTCGTACAATTATGCCTGGGCGACCCAAATTTCAGATTTCAAGTACGGTTTGTTTGCCCAATTTCAAATTGTACCAAGGGTAGTATTATTTAGTACTTTTCGTGAACTACTAGTACGCATTTCCAAAACCACCACTTTATCACAAACCTACTACCAAAAGGCACCCCATTAGAAACTTTAACAAGTAAAAAACATTAAGTTCGGTCGGGCCAAACTTTTAATACCCTTCACCTTAGGGTAAAAGAATCATTAGAAGAAATGTGGCAAAAACCATAAAAATGCCGAATATCGGGAGGTACCGTTATATGGGGGCTATATCAAATCATGGACCCATACATGCAATGTCTCGCCACCGAAGCTGGAACCCATTATGACCAACAAATACCAATTTTCAGACAAATCCGTGAAAAAATGTGGCAAAAATCATCAAATTACCGAATATCGCGAGGTACCGTTATATGGGGGCTATACCAAAACGTGGACCTATAATTACAATGTTCCGCCACACGAACTAGGACCCATTATGACCCACAAATACCAATTTCCAGACAAATCCGTGAAAAAATGTGGCATAAATCATCAAAATACCGAATATCGGGAGGTACCTTTATATGGGGGCTATACCACAACGTGGACCTATACATGCAATGTTTTGCCACACGCTCAGGGACCCGTTATGACCTACAAATACCAATTTCTAGACAAATCCGTGAAAAAATGTGGCATAAATCATCAAAATACCGAATATCGGGAGGTACAGTTATATGGGTACTATACCAGAACGTGGACCGATATATCTCATTTTCAATACCAACCATCCTAGACACAATGCAAATAGCTCTGCTAAATTTTGGCGCTCTACGTCAAATAATGTGGGCTGTATCGTGATTTCAACAGACAGACAGACAGACGGACATCGTTAAATCGACTTAGAATTTTATGCTGATCATGAATATATATACTTTATGTGGTCAAAGACGAATATTTAAGGATGCTACAATCGGAATGACAAAGTTAATATACCCTCCTTTCCATGGTGGAGGGTATAAAAATTGCAGCTCCAACGGTTTGCCCTAAAAAAACTGTTCCAAATTTATTACTATTTAGTTCATTTCGCACACTTAGTTCGCATTTTCAAAACCACCTTCATATTGAAAATATACTTTCCAACCATGATTCTAATACTAAATTTCAATAAATCTCTCTCTCTCTCTCTCTTTCTGTGGCTCGCTCTTTTTCTTTCTCTCGCTGACTCTCTCTCTCTCCCTCTCTATTCGCAAAATACGAAATGGTACCATTTAAGAACTTTTCTCAACCTAAAAGTTCGAATTTCTAAAACAATTTGGTGCACCCCTCCTGCACTCTATTACGGACTCTTGATCTAAATTTCAGAAATGTAGCTTATTCCGTTTGTTCAATACAAAGTATTAAATTATTAATACATTTTAGTATTTTTCATACCCTTTTAGTAGGGATTTCCAAAAACCCAGCCTTTTCACATGCCCACGCTTCAAGACTGACCTTGGGGAAAATTTTAAGATTTTAACTTCAGTCGTTTGGTCTGGACATTAATTGTTTATTTTAAAGGACTCACAGAGATATAAACTTTATTTTGTTTTGTTTATTTATTTAGTTATTTATTTTATTTTATGTATTTTTTTTTTTTTTTGGAAATTTACTTCCAAGAGTCTAGCAGAGATTTCTGTAAAGATTTTTTCAAGATCTTACGGAGCGATTTTTATTTAATATTTTAAGTCATGTTTAAAGAATATTTGAGTACCAACAGCAAACCATATTTTTCTGAATTTTTTTGAACTGTCAACATCCGAATTTTAATATTAGATTCTCCAGCTATTGACCCCATAGAAACTGGACAATTGATTTCCCCATATGTAGTCTGTGGTGATAATATGGTATGAAATGTATATGGATTGAAAATGTATATAGAATCATGGTCTCATAGCAGCGGGTATGCACTTCGAAGACATAAATCGAAATAGGTTTCCTTTTGTACTGACATATTTAGCAGTTGATTGCCATTTCCTTCAAACTGTCATGTTTTTAGGTTAACATCTACGACAATTTTATTAAATTCATTTTGTTTCGTTACATATTTTCCAACTCCAAAAATGGCATATATGATGTGCTCAATAAAACGATAGGATATTCAAAAATTCCAAAAACGAAGAATTATGATATGATGATGTCTTACTTCCTTCTTCCAAAAAAAAAATCTGACGGCTCTTCCCCAAACACACTTCTGATCAAGTGGTTTCGACTGCTCAGGTAGTTTGTTGTGATACCAATGGTTGTGTATCGATATATATGTTATATATGAGTGCGTATGTATATTTGCACGTATGTTTGTTTATATATATTAATATACCTAGGTATGCATGTTTGTGCAGATGTATGTATGCGAAACGTTTTATAGTTCATAGCGCAAAAATTTAATGAAAAACAAAACAAAGCTGGCCATGTCTAGAGGTTGTGGTGTGCCATACATTATGACCTCTTGACTGACAATATCAAGACGCCTCCTACGCTTTTCGTGGCAGAGTTTTTTTTTTTTGCTCTGGCGTGTCTGATGCTCTGTTGCGACTCATACAAACATACATGTGTGGAGTTTGATATTTCGTATTATGAGTGGCTTAGTTTCAGTTTCAGTTTTTTTTTTTTTTTTTTGGATTGGATGGTGGATATGGCTAATATTGTGGGAAGATAATGAAATATTGGGTATTGCATTGCAAAATTTAATTAGATTTCAAGTTTACCGAACATGATATTATACCTCTTATTGAGACAGAAAATCATCCAAAATTATAAAAAAAGGCTTTCAAAGGGGCTTCTTTTTTAAAAAGTGCATTCGATAGTTCTGCTAGAGAACTTCAAAGGCAATTTCAGGAGAGTTTCGAGAGAAAAAAATTCTTGAATTGTGTTTTGTAAATTGAAGCCTTACTTCTGTACAATATCTAGGGAACTTCGAAGAAAATACTCTTCAAAAGTGTTTTGTAAATGGAAGCCCCACTTATGTCCATGGTACCCTTTACGAAATTGTTATTATGGTATTTTTGTCTTAATGGTATTTTAAAAATATAAATAATTTTTATAGAAAGATTCCTAAAAAATTCAATATTCCATATATCCTCTAAGATCCTTCCACCTAGGACTAATAAAGACAGAACACACTTGCCGCTATGTGGCATAGGGTGTAAACATCCTTGCTAATAGCCTTCAAAAATATTTTTATACCCACACATTTGTTCGTAACATGGAGAAGCAATCGAGATCTTGAGGATCTTCTAGAATGACTTTTTGAGTAGATTTATGCAGGCCAGTCCTTTTGTCCATGTATTTTTGTGAACAAAGTGCAGGTCGTATTTATTATCCAATTTTTCGAAATTTTCCGAACAATATTTGTTTGGCACAAGGGCGAGCCATATTGGAATTGGTGAGGTTCGGTTCAAATTTTATATATAGCTCTCGATTTCGAATTAATTGTGCACCAAATCGCCAATATCAGTCCAAGTGACCTGAATTTTGGCGCAGCCGACCGAATTCAGCCTAGACGCAATTACATCAAATTTTGTGGAAATCGGTCTGGATATAGATATAGCTCCGCTATATATGTTTCATCCGATTTTGGTGTTTAAGTCCCTCACATTCGTGCTCTCCACAAGAATGATATTTGGTACCAGATCGACCTTTTGATATTTTGTACAAAAATCGGTTCAGATTTGGTTGTAGCTCCCATATATGTTTTCAACCGATTTCGGGTTAACTGTGCACAAAATGTCCACTATCAGTTGATATGATCTGGATTTTGCACGTCCGACTGGATTCATCCTAGAAACAAGTACAACAAGTACAAGTACTAATTGTTTCAAATTTGGTATTTGAAGTTCGCTAGGGATACTATAGCCTATAACAGAAAATTTTCTATGCAGGTCCACGTTTTATACTCCCATAGTACCTCCCTATATTCGGTATTTTGATGATTTTAGCGACATTATTCACTGGAATTTTTTAAAATTTGGTATTTGAAGTTCGTAATAGATACTACAGCCATAGACAGAAAACTGTCTGTGCAGGTCCACGACTTCGTATAGGCCCCATATATCAGTACATCCCTATATTCGGTATTTCGACGATTTTAGCGACATTATTTACCGGAATTGTTTCAAATAAGGTATTTAAAGTTCGTAATGGATACTGCGGCCTAGGACAGAAAATTGTATGAGCAGGTCCACGACTTCGTATAGCCCTCGTTCGGCTACAGTCGGTATTTTTAAGATTGTATTTATTTTTTGAAAATGACTGAACTCGTTCCAAATAGTGGAAGGCATTCAATGCTCGGCTTACAGCTTTTTTACTTGTTTTTTTTTTTTTCATATTTTTTTTGAGGACTGAAGTCCCATTTCACACCCTTTTTCAAATTCGAAGTCTTCTGAAGGTCTCCCTTTCAGTAAAAAAAATTCTGTAAAAAAAAAAAACTTCAATGGGTGAAAGTCCTTTTGAATGATTTAAATGAGGACCTACAAAGACTGAATGCCTTCAAAAGGTATTTCAGGAAAACATAACCAGCTATGAATAGAAAAGCTTTTAAAGATGTTCCAAAAATAGAAATCTAATTAAGGGTATTAAATCATTTTTCCTGTGCCCGTTCCTTTTTTGTCTCCTATTAATAGCTCCTGCTTTCATTCTGACCTCAATACCAATTAAAGGCATAATATGATTGAAATCTCCTTCCATTCGATTACGAATAATTATAATTTTTTTTATGCACAATTAATTGTTTCCCAATCATCGAGGAAACCACAAAACTAGTCAACGTTTTCTGGAAAAAGCTTTTGATTTCCTTCCAATTTCTTCGCATTTGTCTGGGCAATAAATGTATTTCTTTTTTTTATTTCCTGTTGCTAGGTCATGTCTGGCTGTCATTTTATTACTGTCTAACAAGTATTGTAGTCTACTTTTTTTCTATTTCTCCTCCTACCCATGTTCTATTTTGTCTACTGTTGTCCTCCGTTGCTGTTTTCCCATTTGCATTACATTATTTATTCGTCTATGGCAAAGAATAAATCATAACGCTTAAGGGATTTTTCGCGCATGAATATGAAATGAATAGCAGTTGACACGCAAACTAAATTGCTTTTCAGAACTAAAGGTTGTTGGTGGTAGAGGGAGGGGCTGCAGGGTGTTGAGGGGAAACTAGATCATAATATCTGCTGAATTTTGTTATGAATTTCTGTGACTTCCATGGAATAGGCTGGCTATCAGACTAAGCTTCGATGTGGGAAAGGACATATGTGTGATAAAAATACATATGTTAGGAAATATATATGTGTGTGAACATATGTATGTGGGGTTTTATGGATAATAGTTTTGGTGTTTTTTGCCAGTTCTGGGCAATTATAAAAAATGTAGGTTAGGTTCATTGCAATGGCATGTTCATAACCTTGCCAACACGGGGTAAGTTGTTTATTATTATTTTATTTTTTTTTAAGATTATAAAAATGGTTGAGAGATATAAAACAATAACAATAAGCAAGGCTACAGTACCGCCGAGCCAACCATGTTATACCCTACAACAATACACTACACTACCTCCTTATATCCAAATTCATTTTGAAGATTTCATTTTTTGACATGATGTCATAGAGCCCTGACCAGATGATACCCTTAGCTTTTGATGCTATGGTCAATCAAAAATTCAAGACTTTTTCCCTGTTCTTAACTCTTTCCTCATACCAAATTCCGCGTCGAATATGACCTGTAGTGCTACTGCAAAATCAGTATTTCTTTCTTTTTTCTTTTTTGGCTCATCCCCTAATATCCCTAAATATATTGCGATCATTTCCAAAAACAAAAAGCTTCTTTTCTGAACCTAACCCTAACTCCCTCCAAAATTTCGTGAGGATTTGGCCATGATGGCGAACTGTAGCTTGATTAAAATTTAACATGGACAGACGGACTTTGATGGTACTTCATATATTAATAAAATATTTCGACGGATTTTAGAAATCCACAATCATATTCCAAGATAATAGTCCACCAAAAATCCTAAAATAATCCATTGATCGTCCTTTCATTAACCTGGCGGTGGGCGGAGATCCCGACGTAATATTACAGGCCCAAATTTATTCTATATGAAAAATTTAAAAAAAATATATAGTGTTTACGATTTTTTAATTATAGCTTTCAAAGACCTGCATAATTTATTAAAGACGATTTTTCGAGGAACAGTTTCTCAAAATACCAAAAATGGATTTAAAAAAAATATTATTTTAAGCTTTTTTTTTTTGAGTAAAATTTTTTCAAGGACCAGACAAAAGTGGATGTTAAAGAATCTAATTTTTGCCGACCAGAAGAACTTGGATCTTTTCAAGAATATTTTCTCAAGGACCAGTCGATCGAAAGTTTTTGGAAAAAAAATATTTCAAGGAGCAGACGAAGGAAAATTGTACAAATAATTTTTTCCATATGGATAGAGAGGGCATAGGCCAAAATAAGCCTCATCGAAATTACCGGTTTAGACCCTAGGTCTTTTTGGACCAAATCTGTTTTAGGACATTTGGTGTCGATCTATCGATGTTCGTCTGTCTGTCTGTCTGTATGTCCACTGGCTGGTGCGCACGATAACTCTCGAAGGTAGCATCCGATTATATCGATATCGATCGATACTTAAATCGAGTTCGGAGAAGGGCAATATCGGACCACTCCACAAAAGGTCGAAATGGATAATATCTGTCCACTCCAAGAAGTACCTCCCCCACAAAGGGTCAAATTTTTATATCCTCAGCCATATGGCTACAGAGGGTATATACAATTTGATACGGTCAAAACGTGCCTAATCGAAATAATAAACGTGGATTTTTAAAAAATATTTTTTGAAGACCTATTAACAAACATGGATTTTTTAAAAATATTTTTTCAAGACATTTTAATAAATGTGTATTTTTAAAAATATTTTTTCAAGACCTGCTAACAAACGTCAATTTTTTAAAAATATTTTTTCCAGACATGTTAACAAACATGGATTTTATAAAAATATTTTTTCAAGACCTACTAAGATACTTGGATTTTTTTAAAAATATTTTTTTCAAGACCTATTAAGAAACGTTGATTTTTTAAAAATATTTTTTCAAGACCTATTAAGAAACATGGATTTTTTTAAAAATATTTTTTCATGACCTATTCATAAACGTGGGTTTTTTAAAAATATTTTTTCAAGACCTATTACAAACGTGGATTTTTTAAAAATATTTTTTTAAGACCTACTAAGAAACTTAGATTTTTTTAAAAATATTTTTTCAAGACCTATTAAGAAACGTGGATTTTTTTAAAAATATTTTTAAGACCTATTAAGAAACGTTGATTTTTTTAAAAATATTTTTTTAGACCTATTAACAAACGTGGATTTTTTAAAAATATTTTGTCAACACCTGCAAAGAAAATTAAATAAAATAAATAAAAATATTTTTTCATGACCTATTAATAAACGTGGATTTTTTAAAAATATTTTTTCAAGTAGCAAAAATAAACGTGATTATTTTTTAAATATTTTTTCAAGACCTACTATTAAACGTGGATTTTCGAAAATATTTTATCAAGACCTACTACCCCTTATAAACATCGATCTTTTAAAAATATTTTTTTCAAAACCTTTTCAAAATAGATTAAAAAAAATTCAAGATCCATTAATAAACATGGATTTTTATACCTTCAGCCATATCGCTAGAGAGGGTATATATCATTTGATACAGCCAAAACGTGCCTCATCGAAATAAATCCCTGAAGCTCATAAAATGCGAATTTTACTTCCGATTCCATTCAGACTTAGTACATCTGAATAATTTCATCAGCACAAGATGTGTTATAAAAAATGGCAAAGATCGGACAATTCCTTCTGGTACCTCCCCCACAAAGGCTCGAAGTTTTGAATAACGATTATGAAATCCGATATAAGCCTCCGGTTCTCTTCATATTTCTGACATCCCATTATTTCTACTAACAGAAGATCTGCTGTGAAGATGGGATATATCAGTCGACTCCTTCTTGTACCTCCCCCAAAAAGAGTCAAAATTTTCAAAATCCATGGAGCTCATAAAATGCGATATTTACATCCGATTCCATTCAGACTTCGTACATCTCAATAATTTCATCAGCACAAGATGTGTTAGAGATCGGGCCATTCCTTCTGGTACCTCTCCCACATAGAGTTTAAGATTTTTTAAAAACAAACCGCACAAAGAAAGCGAAATAAGCTTCGAACTCTCTTCCAAGATATGTTGTGAAGATAATATAAATCTGCGAACCCCTTCTTGTATCTCACCTATAAAGGACCAATACTTTTATCTATCATAACTTGTGAAACAAGTCAGTCAAAAATAATGGGTCTTGGATTTTTTTATGAACGTTTTTTTTTTCAAATTTAAACGGAATATTAATTTTTTTAAAAATATTATTTTTAAGGACCATCCGAACGTTTCAAGGTCCCGAATTTTTTAAAAGACTGTTTTAAGGAGTGCAACCTTTTTGCAGACAAGCCAGACGTAGAAGTTTTTTAAAAATATTTTTTCAGAAAAGAATTGCCTTAGATTAGTAAAAACATTTCAGGGAGTAGGACTTTTTTAAGAATATATCTTAACCTTGCTGTCCATCAATCCATTATATTATCATCTCTAGAGTCTCCAAGATTTCTTTTGACATCTGATATCTAAGATTTATCACTTCAAAGCCCAATTCACATGACATTGGCTTTGGTATTGTGTTTTGGCACTGGCGAACAATGCAATTGTTTGTTGTTTCTTCAAAATGCAATAATTATTTTGGATTTTCGTTTGAAAATTAATTTAATAATATGATTGTTATTGTCACCTCCAAAGTGTACACTGGAACTGGAACACATGTGGGAATATTTCGTGAGACACACACATGCACACACAAAAGCTGCGAGACAATGCTGTCTAATCTAATCAACAACGAGAATCATTTCATTATTTTAATTTACTCCCCCCTCCCCAAGCAACGCCTCCTTCTTCTTCAGGTTCGCAGAGGTTTCTTTGTTTTTTGTTTCTTTTTTAATTCAGCCGCCATTGCCTTGAATTTTTGCAAAAATTGTTTGTTTTATTTTCTCTGGTTGTTGTTGTTGTTGTAGGATGGCGTTATTATTGTTCGCATTGGTTCTAAGGTCAACTTTATTATGTTGCATTGAACTTGTTGCACCAAAAGAATCGTTGCTGTTACATTGTTGCACAATACCTTGAAAAAAGTTCAGTTCGGTTTTTGAATCGTTGGTTGTTTTTGTTGTTCGTGCAGGAAAAGTATTATTTTCATTGACAAATATGAGAGACAAGATTTAAAAATATAATATTTTAATTTCTCACAAAGAATGTTAAGGAGGTCCACAAAAATATGGAGGTGCTAAAAAATATTTATTTAAAATTCAAGTTAGAGGATCATTCTAATCTCTTTAAAAATCCGCGTTCAAGGGCTCTGGGAATGTCTTTTTAATTCCATAAAAAATAAATATTGAGGTCATTAAGAATGACTTTAATTTTTTTTAAAAAAATAATGTTTTTGGGCCTTCGTCTTTAATGATATGGGCCTAAAGAATATCATTCAAAATTCGTTTAAAAAATTACCATTGCTTGGCCCTGAGGACGCCTTTAAAAATCCACATTTGGGGACTATGAAAATCCTCTTTTTGCGATGATTTAAAAATTTTAAAAATACCTTGTTTGGAACATAAAAATTCTACGGTCCTTCAACAATTCTTTTAAAACTTACGTCACAAAATTTTTCGAAAAAATTATATTTTGGAGCATAAGAACGTATTCAAAAATGTTTAAAATTTTCCCTATTTGGAAACCTAACAATTCTTAAAAAAATTCACTTGGAAACAAAAACACCCTTGTTGGGAACTTTAACATTATTTTTTAAATCACCCTTTGGGAACCGCTAGAAAATCCTTGTTGGGCCAACTTCAAATAATAATAAAATAAGCTCAAAAATAATCTTTAAAAGTATACATTCGATGCTATTTAATATATCTTCAAAAAGGTTTCCTTCATAAAATTAAGATTCTTCAAGATTTATTGAAAATCCATCTTTATGGAAAATAATGTATGTTTTAAAAATAATTTATAAATAATCTATGTTTGAAGCTCATCGAAAAATAATCAATGTTTAAAGCTCATCGAAGGCCCAATTGTACAAGAAAATATAGGTTTTAGTGCTTTGAAACTCTATTAAAAATATCCCCTGACGTTATTCGTAAAAAATAACGAATGGGGTCCTTCAACAATTTTTATAAAATCTTTCTAAAAGTTATAAAAAACACTTTTTGAGGTTCTTTCAAATTTAAAATAAAAGACATTTTAAGTTCTTCAATCTTTTTTAAAACAATTATGATGGAACATTATTTAAAAGTTCACATTTAAAGTCCTTTGAATATTATTTAAAAAATCCTCGCTTAAGATCCTTCGATGATTATTTCAAGAATACACATTTAACGTCCTTTGAAGATTATATCATGAATTCACATTTATGGCCCTTTTTAAAAATCCACGTTTAAAGTCTTTTTAAAATTATTAAAAAATCCACGTTTATTGTCCTTTGAAAATTATTAAGCTATCCTAGTTTAACATCCTTCAAATATTATTTAAACTTCTACGTATGTAGATGATGTTCTTTAAAAATGATTTAAAAAAATCCAAGTTTAAGGTCCTTTAAAAATTATTTAAAAAAATCCAAGTTTGAGGTCCTTTAAAAATTATTTAAAAAAAATCCAAGTTTAAGGTCCTTTAAAAATTATTTAAAAAATCAACGTTTAAGGTCCTCTGAAAATTGATAAAAAAATCCACGTTTAAAGTCCTGTGAAAATTAATTAAAAAATCCACGTTTAATGTCCTGTGAAAATTAAATAAAAAAACCACGTCCACGTTTAAGATCCTTTGACGTCCTTTGAAAATTATTTAAAACTTCCACGTTTAAAATCCTTTAAGGTCCTTTGAAAATTATTGAAAAAATCCAAGTTTAAAGTCTTTTAAAATTTCTTTTAAAAGTCCACGTTTAAGGACATTTAAAAAATATTTAAAATTTCTTTTAAAAGTCCACGTTTAAGGACATTTAAAAAATATTTAAAATTTCTTTTAAAAGTCCACGTTTAAGGACATTTAAAAAATATTTAAAATTTCTTTTAAAAGTCCACGTTTAAGGACATTTAAAAAATATTTAAAATTTCTTTTAAAAGTCCACGTTTAAGGACATTTAAAAAATATTTAAAATTTCTTTTAAAAGTCCACGTTTAAGGACATTTAAAAAATATTTAAAATTTCTTTTAAAAGTCCACGTTTAAGGACATTTAAAAAATATTTAAAATTTCTTTTAAAAGTCCACGTTTAAGGACATTTAAAAAATATTTAAAATTTCTTTTAAAAGTCCACGTTTAAGGACATTTAAAAAATATTTAAAATTTCTTTTAAAAGTCCACGTTTAAGGACATTTAAAAAATATTTAAAATTTCTTTTAAAAGTCCACGTTTAAGGACATTTAAAAAATATTTAAAATTTCTTTTAAAAGTCCACGTTTAAGGACATTTAAAAAATATTTAAAATTTCTTTTAAAAGTCCACGTTTAAGGACATTTAAAAAATATTTAAAATTTCTTTTAAAAGTCCACGTTTAAGGACATTTAAAAAATATTTAAAATTTCTTTTAAAAGTCCACGTTTAAGGACATTTAAAAAATATTTAAAATTTCTTTTAAAAGTCCACGTTTAAGGACATTTAAAAAATATTTAAAATTTCTTTTAAAAGTCCACGTTTAAGGACGTTTAAAAAATATTTAAAATTTCTTTTAAAAGTCCACGTTTAAGGACATTTGAAAATTATTTTAAAAATTCACGTTTAAGGACATTTGAAAATTATTTTAAAAATCCACGTTTAAGGACATTTGAAAATTATTTTAAAAATCCACGTTTAAGGACATTTGAAAATTATTTTAAAAATCCACGTTTAAGGACATTTGAAAATTATTTTAAAAATCCACGTTTAAGGACATCTGAAAATTATTTTAAAAATCCACGTTTAAGGAAATTTGAAAATTATTTAAAAATTCTTTTGAAAATCCACGTTTAAGGACATTTGAAAAATATTTAAAAATTCTTTTAAAAATCCACGTTTAAGGACATTTGAAAAATATTTAAAAATTCTTTTAAAAATCCACGTTTAAGGACATTTGAAAATCATTTAAAAATTATTTTAAAAATCCACGTTTAAATACATTTGAAATATATTTAAAAATTCTTTTAAAAATCCACGTTTAAGGACATTTGAAAATTATTTAAAAATTATTTTCAAAATCCACGTTTAAGGTCCTTTGAAATTAAATTAAAATAATCCACGTTTAAGGTCCTTTGAAAATTATTGAAAAAAATCCTTATTTGAGGTCCTTTGAAAATTATTTAAAAAATCTGCATTTGAGTTTCTCCAAAATATATTTTAAAAATCCACTTTAAGGGCACATCTATAATTTTCTATGCTGCCCTCTTTCCATTTTCGGGAAATAAGAAAATTCTTTGAGTTTGTGTGTGTGTGTTTTTGGTTACTTTATTACAAATACAACTACAAAAATGTTCTTTATAATAATTTTCCTCCATCCCCCATTTGCTTAGTCACCATTTATATCGCCCACCTGGGAAATTGCATAATTCATGACAGAACCTCCTCCACCAGCCCCACCATTATGGCTGGCCGAGGCCCAGCTACGCCTTGGCAAAATGCGTCCGAAATTAAAATACTTCTGCCTCAGCTTATCCTTAATCTCATCTTCATTCATTATGGCACTGGCCTCACGAAAGTTGAGAAAAATCCTACCCTTCTCATCGGTTTTAATGGGCAGAATTTCGGTACAGACATTACGAGCCTTGAGCATGAAACCCTCCTTTTCGCCGGAACTTTCACGATCACGGCCGTTCTCATGGTCCTTGGCCTTGTTGTGATGCGGCTCTGGACCATTATTGCCATTGCAATCTAAGCGTGAATCCACGGATTGGGACCGGGAGGGCTTTGGACCCATGGTATTGCAATGTTTCTTTTTGTTGCGCAAACAAAATGGGTCCCTATCGCTGGCCTTGACATATTGGACCACGGGCCGATTGACACCCCACTTGGGTCGTTCATCGATTTTGTTATGGCCCTCCTTGCCATGGCGTTTCTTATCCTTATCCTTAGATTTGGCCTTGAAAGTTGTGGTAGTGGTGGTCGTCGTGGTGGTTGTGGTTTCTTGATCCTTTTCCGTTTCCTTGGCAGGTTTATTGGTCTTGGACGTCTGGGTCGTTGTGGTGGTGGATACCTCCCGTTTTAGAAGGACTTTATAGAAATTGTCATGGAACAAACAGAGATCGCAATTCAAAGGCAACTCAGTTTGGGTTTCCACATCCTGGCAATGTTTGGCGACATTTTCATCCTTCACTAACTCCTCCATAGACTCTTCACTCTCCAGCTGCTTGGGATGCTGCTGGAGGGGAATCAAAGCCATTTCATTCTGCTGTTGCTGCTGCTCTTCCACATCCTCCACAATCTCCTCCACCTGAGTGTATTTATGCTGATTACTTTGGCGACTTTCCGTCACTGTCCTTGGAGTTTCAGGTGGCTGATAGCCCTCCTCTGTACAAATTGACGTATCTGTCCTCTGAGTAAAAGCTCCGCCGGTTGTTTTGGAAAAATCCGTATCCGTATTGGCTGTATGGGGTTGAAGTTGTTGCTGCATGAAATATGTGGCAATTTGCAGATTTCCTATGGCATTTTGTAGGCCATAGATGTCTGTGGTCACGGGCAGGGGTATCAGGGTGGCCGGTTGCATAATGACCACATTTTCTGTGGCTTTGGGTTCCTTTTTCTTTTCCTCTGCTTCAATATTTTGTGGTGCTGGGGGTTGTGGTGCTGGGGGTTGTATGGGTTTGCTGAAGGTTCTCCGTAAATTAATGGGAGTGCCAATCAACACCTTGTCCTCTTGTGGGTCCATGGGCACAGACTCATTTTCCACAGAGGGTGGCTCCGAAGATACTATTCTCTTCTCTTCCTTTTGCTCGCCCATCTCAACATTCAAAACATCCACAATTTTCTGTTCCTTTTTCACGATTTCAGCAACCTGATGATTTCTTCCAGAATCCCTCAGCAAATCCTCCTCCTTAGATTCTTCAATGTTCTCTTTACTCTCCCTCAGCTTATTTCTCTTCTTTTGCTTCTCCATTTTTGCCGCCATCTCCGCCTTGGCAATGGCCTCCAGCATGGCCTCCTGCTTACGCCTCTGAGCCTCCTCCCTTTCGAGCTGTTGACGTCGTTCCATTTCCAAACGTTCCTGTTCCATTTGTTTCTGCTTGCGTACCCTCTCCTCCTCTTGCTGTTCCTCTTGACGATGTTTCTCCATTTCCCAGCGACGTTGACTCTCCCGCTCCAAGAGCTGTTGTTTTATGGCTTCATGATACTCGGCCGCCTTGCGTTTTTTATCCAAACGTTCTGCCATTACATGTGGTTCGATGGGAGCATTTTGTCCCCGCAGATAGCAGGAGGATGAGAGCACAGATTGGGTATCATCTTCACTGTCCTTCAGCTCGTGCAGGCCACGACTTAGCCAGCCGGGACCAAATTGTTGTTTTGCCTGCATATCCTGTGACTGCTGATTGTAGTTCCATTTGGCGCGTTCTCGTTCTTCCTGTGAGTGGTGCTGATAGATTTCCGATTCGTCGGTGTGATGGACTTCATAGGTGTTCGATGTAGATATATCGCGGCTCTGAAGGCTGACCGGGGAACCAGCGGTGACGTAGTAACTGGAAGAAAAGAAAAAAGAAATAAGAGGAATGCTTTAATTTCTTTTATGGAGACATGAAAAATGTTTTTATAAAAAATCCAATCCTATCGATACTTGAAAAAATATTTAAAAAAAAAAATCACGGCTATGGATACCTGAAAAAATATTTTTTTAAAAAAATCCACTCCTATCGATACTTGAAAGAAATATTTTTAACAAAAATCCACGGCAATGGATACCTGAAAAAATATTTTTTTAAAAAAATCCACGGCAATGGATACTTCAAAAATATTTTTTTTTAACATCCACCCCTATGGATACTTGAAAAAAATATTTTTTTAAACATCCACGCCTATGGATACTTGAAAAAAAATATTTTTTTAAAAAAATCCACGCCTACGGATACTTGAAAACAATATTTTCTTAAAAATCCACGCCTATGGATACTTAAAAAAATATATTTTAAAGAATCTTCACCTATGGATTTTTGGAATTTTTTTTGTAAAACCACGTCTATGGATATTTGGAAAAAAATATTTTTTAAAAAGTACACGCCTTTGGATATTTGGAAAAAATATTAAAAAAAAAATCCACGCCTATGAATACTTAAAAAAAATATTTTTTTAAAAATCCATGCCCATGGATATTGGGAAAAATGTTTTTATTAAAAATCCATGCCCATGGATATTGGGAAAAATGTTTTTATTAAAAATCCATGCCCATGGATATTGGGAAAAATATTTTTATTAAAAATCCATGCCTATGGATACTTGGGGAAAAATATATTATTAAAAATCCACGCCTATGGATACTTGGAAAAAAATATATTTTAAAAAATCCACGAATATAGACACTTGGGAAAAAAATATTTTTTAAATAATCCATGCCTATGGACAATTGGGAAAAAATATTTTTATTAAAAATCCACGCCTATGGACACATGGGAAAAAATACTTCTATTAAAAATCCACGCCTATGGACGCTTGGGAAAAAATATTTCTATTAAAAATCCACGCCTATGGATATTTAGAAAAAATATTTTTAAAAAATCCAGGCCTATGGATATTTGGAAAAAATATTTTTAAAAAATCCAAGCCTTTGGACACTTGGGAAAAAATATTTCTATTAAAAATCCACGCCTATGGATATTTAGAAAAAATATTTTAAAAAAATCCAGGCCTATGGATATTTGGAAAAAATATTTTTAAAAAATCCAAGCCTATGAATATTTGGAAAAAATATTTTTAAAAAATCCAAGCCTTTGGACACTTGGGAAAAAATATTTCTATTAAAAATCCACGCCTTCTGATATTTGGACAAAAATATTTCTATTAAAAATTCACGCCTATGAATACTTGGAAAAATATTTTAAAAAAATCCACGCGTATGGATATTTAGAAAAAAAAACATTACTAAAAATTCAAACCTATGATATTTTTATATATTTTATTTAAATCCATGCCTATGTTTTTATGTTTTTTTTTTTAAATCCACGGGAAAAAATATATTTTTAAAAAATCCACCTTTGGGGGTTCATGGGAAAAATATTTTTTTTTAAATCCAACGTTGAGGGTTCATGGAAAAAATATATTTTTTAAAATCCACATTTGGCGGTTGATTGAAAAACTATTTTTAAAAAATCCCCGCTTGATGGTTCATTGAAAAAATATTTTAAAAAAGATCCACGTTTGATTGTTCATTGAAAAAATATTTTTTTAAAAATCCACGTTTGATTGTTCATTGAAAACATATTTTTTTAAAAATGTACGTTTGATGGTTAATTGAAAAAAAACTTTTTTTAAATCCACGTTTGATGGTTCATTGAAAAAATATTTTTTTTAAAAATCTACGTTTGATAGTTCATTGAAAAAATATTTTTTTAAAAATCCACGTTTTATTGTTCACGGAAAAAATATTTTTCAAAAAATCCACGTTTGATTGTTTGTTGAAAAAATATTTTTTTTTAAAAAATCCACGTTTGATGGTTCATTGAAAAAATATTTTTTTAAAAATCCACGTTTGATTGTTCATTGAAAAAATATTTTAAAAAAGATCCACGTTTGGTTGTTCATTGAAAAAATATTTTTTTAAAAATCCACGTTTGATTGTTCATTTGAAAAATATTTTTTTAAAAATCCACGTTTGATTGTTCATTGAAAAAATATTTTTTTTAAAAATCCACGTTTGATTGTTCATTGAAAAAATATTTTTTTTTAAATCCACGTTTGATTGATAATTGCAAAAATATTTTTTAAAAAATTCACGTTTGATGGTTCATTGAAAAAATATTTTTAAAAAAATCCACGTTTAATGGTTATTGGAAAAAATATTTTTTTAAAAATCCACGTTTGATTGTTCATTTGAAAAATATTTTTTTAAAAATCCACGTTTGATTGTTCATTGAAAAAATATTTTTTTTAAAAATCCACGTTTGATTGTTCATTGAAAAAATATTTTTTTTTAAATCCACGTTTGATTGATAATTGCAAAAATATTTTTTAAAAAATTCACGTTTGATGGTTCATTGAAAAAATATTTTTAAAAAAATCCACGTTTAATGGTTATTGGAAAAAATATTTTTTTAAAAATCCACGTTTGATGTTTTATTAAAAAAATATTTTTTTTTTAAATCCACGTTTGATGGTTCATTGAAAAAATATTTTTTTTTAAATCCACGTTTGATGGTTCATTGAAAAAATATTTTTTTAAAAATCCACGTTTGATGGTTCATTGAAAAAATATTTTTTAAAAATCCACGTTTGATGGTTAATTGAAAAAATAATTTTTAAAAAATCCACGTTTTATTGTTCATGGAAACAACATTTTTTTAAAAAATCCACGTTTGATGCTTCTTTGAAAAAATATTTTTTTTAAATCTAAATTTGATGTTTCCTTGAAAAAATAATTATTAAAAAATCCACGTTTGATTGTTCATTGAATAAATATTTTTGTAAAAAATCCACGTTTGATGGTTCATTAGAAAAATATTTTTTAAAAAATCCATGCCTATGGATACTTGCAAAAATATTTTTTCCTTCAAATAATACTACGAAATGCTCCTAAAAACAATCGTTTATGTCCATTCTATGTCTCATCCTTTTTTATTTCGAAATTAAATACCTAAAATATCATAATTGGTTGGCCAATGACCTCTAAGGACTTATTTGCATGTCAGCTATGGTTTCCCCAAAAACCCAACTTCCCATAAAAATCCTATTAATAAATGTCTCTGCCACCATTTAGGTTAATTATTTAATATCGCCTCCTACTCACCCTCCTTGGTAGGGCTTTCCTGGTGGGTTATTTACTGCCTCGACACCCAAGCCATCGTCATCATATTCCACAACATGTTGTTGTTGTTGCTGCTGCTGGTGTTGCGAGCCTCGACGTTTCACAATATATGTTTTGTTCAATATGTGTTCCTCATTTTGCGTTTGTTGACCTTTGGCAGCCTTCATTAATAACAGTTGCTGTTGTTGGTGTTGTTGTTGGCTTTGCTGTTGGTAGTGATGTTGTTGTTGCTGCTGCTGTTGTATATAATGTTGTTGCTGCTGTTGATTTGTTGTTATCGATCTCTTACCCCTGCGTGTTGTCACGTATTCCATATCCGAATTGGCTGTATGGCCTTGCAGAAGGCTACTACTGTCGGCTGCACTGGTTATACTCTCCACTTGACTCGCTCCATCGTTGAACCAAATATTGGGTGTATGGATATTTTTCGGGGAATCACTTAAATACCCTGAGGTATCTTCCTCTTGGCAACCAAGCCCGGGTGGGGGTGGCGGAAATTGTTGATGGTGTTGCTGAGGAAATTGTTGTTGGCTTTGTTTGTTGGTTTTGTTTAGCCGAAGTTGTTGCTGTTGGGATTGTGTGATGGTATGGTGTTGCTGCTGGTTACTAACCACACCACCACCCCCAACCCCTCCGCAATCAACACTTACCAGTTGTGTATTGGTATTTGACGGCTTCCCCGTGGGTTTATTGGCCTGCTGATAGGCCACATAGTCACGATGACGTATTACCGGCAGGCTGGGACTCCTTATGCGTTGCTGGGTCTGCATGCGACCCTTGGCAGTTTGTAGGGTACTGGGCATCAACTCGACATAGGCATATTTGCGCTGACCCGGAATTTGAGACATTTGACTGGTACTGTTGTGGCGTTGATTCAACAGCACAGGACGTCCATTGTTGTGCTGATATTGGCTACCTCTTCGTAGGGGTATATAGGCCTCACCTATATCCTCGAAATCGGCTTCGTTACCCATATCCTCATCATCACCAATGTAGTTGTTCATGTAATCGAAATTTTGGCCTCTTGCCTTGGGTTTGAGTGCTTGGCTGCGCGGCACCAAGGCATGCATATTTTCTGGGTCTATGGGTGGTGAGAGTAAATCTGAGTTCGGTGATAGCTGGGAGTGTGATTGATGATGATTTTGTTGTTGTTGGTGCTGCTGTTGTTGATATAAATGTTGTCGAGAATTTTTCCTCGTTGTTTGGCTCAAATCCAGATTGGAATAAAATGTGCGTATGGAAGTGCGTTCTATTTTTTGGTGATGATGATGCGTGGATGATGATGAGTGGACGGAAGAAAACATTTCATCCAGTTTGGCAATTTCCTCTGGAAAGAGAAAATTTTTTTTTTTAATCCGCGCTAGTGGGTTCATTAAAAAACTATTTACAAAAACCCTGCATATTATGGTTCATGGAAAAAATATTTTTAAAAAGTCAATGTTGGATAGTTATTTGAAAAAATATTTTTTTACAAAATCCACATTTGTTGGTCCATGAAAAAATATTTTTTTAAAAAATCCACATTTGAAATCATATTTTTTAAAAAAAATCCACATTTAATGGTTCGTTACAAGAATATTATTTAAAAAAATCCACGTTTGGTGGTCCATGAAATCATATTTTTAAAAAATCCATGTTTGATGGTTCGTCAAAAGAATATTTTTTGAAAAATCCACGCTTGATGGTTCGTCAAAAGAATATTTTTTAAAAAATTCGCGTTTGACGGGCAATCGGAAAAAATATTAGTTGAAAAATCCACATTTGACGGTCAATCGGAAAAAAATGCACGTTTGTTGGTTCGTAAAAGAATATTTTTTAAAAAATCCACGTTTGATGGTTCGTCGAAAGAATATTGTTTAAAAAATCCACGTTTGATGGTTCGTCGAAAGAATATTTTTTAAAAAATCCACGTTTGATGGTTCGTCAAAATAATATTTTTTAAAAAATCCACGTTTGACGGGCAATCGGAAAAAATATAAGTTAAAAAATCCACATTCGGAAAAAATATATTTTTTTAAAAATCCACGTTTGACGGTCAATAGGAAAAAATATTTTTTAAAAAATCCACGTTTGATGGTCAATCGAAAAAAATATTTTTAAAAAAATCCATGTTTGATAATCTGTTTGGAAAAATTTTTTTTTAAAAATCCACGTTTAATGATTGGTTAGAAAAATATTTTCTAAAAAATCCACGTTCGATGGTCTATTAGAAAAAAATTTAAAATCCATGTAAGGTGGTCCATTGAAAAAAATTTTAAAAATCCACCAAAGATGGTCCATTGAAAAAAAGGCCATCGAAAAAATATTTTTTAAAAAATCAACCTTTGATTGTCCATCGAAAAAAATTTTTTTTTAAAAATCCACGTTCGATAATTCATTTAAATTTTTTCTTTAAACATCCACGCCTGAGCAAGTTTCGAAAAAATATTCTCTGAAAAAAAATATTTTTTTAATAAATCCATGCCTAAGCATGATTCGATAAAATATTTTTTTTAAAAGTTGACGCCTAAGGATGCGTAGAAAAAATATTTTGTAAAAAATCCAGGCCTAAGGATACCCTGAATTTTTGTTTAAATCCACGCCTAAGGATACTCTAAATAAACATTTTTTTAAAAAATCCACGAATAAGGATTTTTTACAAAAAAAAAAAAAAAATTATAAATCCACGAATAAGGATTTTTTACAACGCCTAAAAATGTTTCGAAAAAATATTTTTTTTTAATAATTCCACGCCCAAGCATGTTTTGAAAAAATCCACGACTATGGATGCTAGGAAAAAATATTTTATAAATGATCCATGCTAAGGATACTCTGATAAAAAATATTTTTTAAAAAATCCACACCTGAAGATACTCTGAAAAAATATTTTTTTAAAAAATCCACGAAAAAAAATATTTTGTAGAAAATCCACTACTAAGGATACCTTAAAAAATAATTTGTATATATCCACGCATAAGGATACTTTAAGAAAATATTTTTTTAAAAAAATCCAAATTTAAGGGTAATTTAAAAAATTATTTTGTTTTAAATCTACGAATAGGGATACTTTAAAAAATAATATTTTTGTAAAAAACCACGCCAATGTATATTTTGCAAAAGTCTTTTTTTGTTTAAAAAAAAATATTTGTTTTTAAACCACGCCAATGTATACTTCAGAAAAATATGTTTTTAAAAATCTACGGCTATGGATACTTAAAAAAATCCCCACATATGGATTCTTTTAACATTTTTTAAAATCCACTCTTATGAAAGAATCTATATTTTACGTTATAAGTTTTTTTTAATCCACTTGCTTTTTCAACCTACTCTTAATTGTTTTTTGAAAAATTTGTTTTTTTAAGAAATCCACTCTTGATTATCCTTGAAAATTTTCTCCTTGTGAAAAATTCCTTCTTCGATCCTGGAACCATCTCAAGACTTACCTTTTTCTTTGGCCCATTGTTGTTTCTTTAAATCCAGTAGTGTGTGATTTTGTCGGCCTTCCGAACCCGTAATCATAACTATAACATAAAAAAAAAATAAAACAGGAAGTCATTAAATTTTATCACTTCATCAGCTCCGGTCAGTGGCCAAAAGGTTTATTGGCCTTTTAAGTGCCACAAAAACAACAAAAATATTTTTGGCCACCAAAAATAGTGACCCCCACCCTTTATGGAATTCCACCAAAAAATTTATTATTTTTCCCCAAAACACTTCACGCAAAAAAATACCTTTACTATGTTGGAAGCCTTAAATAAGACTAAATGCTAGGCGCAATAATTTTTAGCAACGTGGAAATTCCTTTGGTATCCTTAACTTCTTGTTTTTTTGTTCCTCTGGTTTCCTTGTTACCACTTCGACTTGTTTATTTGCCCAAAAATATTTCAACTTCTTCCTACGTTTTGCCACAAGTCAATAACTTCCTTGCCATACTTTGAGATTTTTTTCTGTATGCCTTGGTATTTTTCGAGTTTTTTTTTTTTGCTTTCATATCCTTGTTGTCCTTGGCAACCATATGGCCTGTGTCACATGTCTTCTAGCCTAAAGAGGGGGCTCGTTTCTAGCCTTAGTAATTTGTTAGCAACATATGTTTTGTAAACAAACTTATTTGACAGTTCAATGGGAGCGAAGAAAAAGCTTTTCGTGTAGCATGTAACTAGGTGACGATGAACTGTCAAGTTTAAACACAGGAAAGCTTGGCAGTTCAATAAAGTTAGTTGGTAGTGAAAAATTTTCAATTTATTATGAAATTGAAAAGAATCAAGGATATTTGTTGGGAAATTCAATTTCGAATCAATATTAAAAAAATAATATTTTTATGTTTAAAATAAATCAAGGATTTTTCATGATTTTTATTTTTTTATTTTATTTGTTTTATTTTATATATATAGTCGTAAATTTTTAAAAAAATATTTTTTTCAGAGTATCCTTAGGCGTGGATTTTTTAAAAAATATTTTTTTAAAGTATCCTAAGGCGTGGATTTTTAATAAATATTTTTATAGTATCCTTTGTCGTGGATTTTTTACATAATATTTTCTTAAGGTATCCTTAGAGTGGATTTTAAAAAAAAATTTTGTATAGTATCCTTTGTCGTGGATTTTTTAAAAAAATATTTTTTATAGTATCCTTAGTCGTGGATTTTTTAAAAAGATTTTGTTATAGTATCCTTAGTCGTGGATTTTTTAAAAAATATTTTTTTTAAAGTATCCTTAGGCGTGGATTTTTTAAAAAAATATTTTGTTATAGTATCCTTAGTCGTGGATTTTTTAAAAAATATTTTCTTAAAGTATCCTTAGGCGTGGATTTTTTAAAAAAAATATTTTGTTATAGTATCCTTAGTCGTGGATTTTTTAAAAAAATATTTTCTTAAAGTATCCTTAGACGTGGTTTTTTTAAAAAAATATTTTGTTATAGTATCCTTAGTCGTGGATTTTTTAAAAAATTTTTAGTCGTGGATTTTAAAGTATCCTTAGGCGTGGATTTTTTAAAAAAAATATTTTGTTATAGTATCCTTAGTCGTGGATTTTTTAAAAAATATTTTCTTAAAGTATCCTTAGTCGTGGATTTTTTAAAAAATTTTTAGTCGTGGATTTTAAAGTATCCTTAGGCGTGGATTTTTTAAAAAAAATATTTTGTTATAGTATCCTTAGTCGTGGATTTTTTAAAAAATATTTTCTTAAAGTATCCTTAGGCGTGGATTTTTTAAAAAAATATTTTTTGAAATAAATCAAGGATTCTTCATGATTTTTATTTATATATATATATATATATATATATATATATATATATATATATATATATATATATATATATATATATATATATATATATATATATATATATATATATATAAATTTTTTTTTGTTTTTGAAACCAATATCCTCAACCACAATTAACGATAATTTCGATGGAAAAAAAATGTACGTACTTAAGAAACTCGTTCAAAAAAACTCGTTCAAAAAAACTCGTTCAAAAATCCCAGGAAAAAAGAATTCTATCAAATACTGCTTGATTTTCGATTAATTCAACAAAAATAAATTAATTTCTTTTTAAGCTTATAATAAAAATCTTAAATTTAAAATTGAATACCACATTTTATAATTACAAAAGAATTTAGCAAAATAATTTGCCAAAATTACACAAGTACCATCCCCACATCTACATATCCATGTAGACATGGCTGGCATTTGTGATTTGCGCAAAAGATCTGTTTAAAGTTTAATTACAACTGTCAGTTTTCTGTAGTCCACTGTGATGTTTTAAATGAAATAAAATAATATTTATGGTTTTCGGTCTCATAAATAGTTATACACGTTGCGGTGAGGACAGGTATGGTCAAATTTGAAGCAACTTACACAGATAATAGTTCAAGAGAACGAAATAAATGCAAGAAGTAGAAAACAAAATAATTGTGTAAAATATTTTGTTGCAGTATGGTTTCAATCATAGGCATAGGTCAAGAAGTAGGGATATCGATTCTGAAAAATTATATAAAAAAATTGACGAAATAATAGGCTTTAAACAATTTCTTAATATTTTTTAATTTTAAAGAAGAAAACCCTAAACGTAAATTATTTAAAAAAATCTTAATAATAAACTTTTAAAAAATTATATAACAATCTAAAATAATATAAGAGTAGAGTAGTTGACTGACTAAACGATCCATCAACGTCCCCACGAAACGGCTGAAACTAGAATCTGGAAATTTGGGTGTGACCCTCACCCTGTGACTTTTAGTCCCAAGGGGACAGATAAGACTGTATTTTTGGAAATTCATACTAGAAAGGTAGGAAAAATATTAATAGTACCACATATGGTACATTTTGTATTCGAGGAAGCTCACTGACCGACTTAACGATAAAGTAAAAATACATCTGAAGCTAGAATCTTGACATTTTGGATGAGGGTCACTCTTGGTTCGAGGGGGTCAGATAAAACTGGGTTTTTGGAAATTCGTGCTATAACGATACAAATACTATTAAAAGGTACTAAATATGGTGCCCTTTGTATTCGAGGAAGTTCCCTGACTGACTTAAGGATTCATCAACGCCCTGACGAAACGGCTGAAGCTAAAATCTTGACATTTTGGATGAGGGTGACCCTCGGTCCGAACCAATCACATAAGGCTGTTTTTTTGGAATTGCGTAGTAGAGCGACACGAAAAGTATTAAATGTTACTAGATATGGTAGCCTTTGTATTCGAGGAATTAGGATCACTGATAATGTGAATGATAGATGTACCAAAGGGTTTTTGGAAATTCGCACTATAAATGTACGAAAAGTACTAAAGTGAACACATTTGGCACCATTTCGTATCATGTCAACGGTTAGACCTAAAAACTTGAAATTTTGAATGGGAATCAAGGTTGAGGAGTAGAGTCGATGTAAGGAGATAGTTTTGAAAGTGTGTTCTCATGTATACGAAAAATACTGAACGGTACTAAATTTTGTACAATTTGAATTTGGAAGCTGGAATCCTGAAATTTGAAATTAACATTACTGACGGAGTTTATGATTCGGCTATGGACGAAGTTTTCGAAATTTGTATTTATGTGCACGAAAGGTACTAAATTTGGTACAATTTCGATATGGGTGAACCGATTGTGGTGGAATTCTGAAACCTAGAAATAAGATAACTATTGCATTTTTAGACTGAAGAATGTAGCAAGTTTAAGTTTTAAGATTAGTATCGGAGTGTAGGATTGGAATATGTATGTAGTTTTGGAAATTTGTACTTATATGTACTAAATAAAGTACAATTTGTATTTGGACGAACCAACCGAGATGAAATCCTAAAATTTGTAGTTGGAATTGCTGAGGGAGTGCTGGATTGAGGTATGTAGGAAGCTTCGGAAATTCGTACTTATGTATACTAAATTTGGTACAAATGGGAATTATGATGAACCGATGGAAATGGCATTCTGAAATTTAGAATGAAAGTCACTGATAGAGTGTTTTTTGGAAATTCGATCTTTAAATTTAGGAAATATTCTAAAATGGTACTAACCCTCTAAACTGGAACCATTTGGTAAAAAACTTGAAATTTTGTATGAACACGAATTAAGACATTCAAACGGTCATAGAAACCGTCACACGCTGCCCGAATGTTGCTCTGCGGTATTTTGGTCCATTCCCGGCGACGCGCTTACTTGAGGTGATCGACACTTTGGTATTTTTTTAGTACCAGCCTTGCTTACCAAAATACTCCAGACACAATAGTCCAACGGATTGGTATCCATTTGTGCGCTGGAAATGAAGCGAGGAACCTCATTTTGTAACCATTCTTGGGTGACGCGTGCTGAGTGCGATGGTGCTGAGTCCTGTTGGAAGGACCAAGGTCTCTGGCCAAAATGCTTGCGTGCCCATGGCTTTAATACACCCTCCAGAATATTTTCGTGATAATATTCGGCATTTATTCTGATGCCACTGTCAAATAATACAAACGGAGAGGACCATCGGCTGTTATGGCGACCCACACCATCACCATGGCCGGCACTTGAGTCTGGTGTCTGGTGGCCAACCGAAGGTGCACATTTTCAGCTGACCTCTTTGGCAAGTAAACACGATCATTTAGTTTGTTTACAAATTGCTGGACCACGAATGTTTTTTCATCGGAGATCGGAGAAAACCAAATTCGGCAGTTCACCACTTTTGGTGGTGGCCAAGGGAAGCAACTCTTTACCTCTTTTGAGACTATTTTCTTTCTGTTGCGGCGTAAGTTCGTGCACTTTTTGGAATTTTAATGGCTTTACCCCGAGCTCATTTTTCAATATTTGCCGAATGGAATATTGCGATATGTTCAGCTCACGAGCCATTTTTCGGTCACTGCGACGCGGGTTTCAATCAAGTCGCTTCTTTACTTTTCGAACCATTTCTGCTGATGTTACTGTTTTCTTCCGTCCACTTCCTTGACGTCGGGCTACGCTACCAGCATCACGGTAACGAGCGATGGAACGAGACACAAACGATTTATTCACATTTAAATGCTGGAGTGCTCTAACGATAGCCACTTGTGGTTTCCCCGGCCAAATTGCCTGTTGGAAAATATTTTTTAATAAATCCTCATGTGATGGCCATGTTGAAACGTATTTCGAAAAAAATCCATGTTTAATAGAACTTTAAATAAAATCTAACATTTCAGAATATATATTTTCAAAATAAATCAATGTTGATATTTAAAAAAGGACCAGTTAAAAATTCGTGACTTCTTCTAAAAAAAAATAAAAAATCTACTTTGAGGAATTCCTTGAAAAAAATATTTTTGAAAAAATTCACCTTTGAGGGATTCCTTTAAAAAATATGTTTTAAAAAAATCCACTTTTAAGGGGTTCTTTCAAAAAAATATTTTTTAAAAGTCCACGTTTAAGGAATTCATTTAAAAAAATATTTTTAAAAAATCCACGTTTGAGGAATTCCTTTAAAAAATATGTTTTTAAAAAATCCACTTTTGAGGGATTCTTTCAAAAAAATATTTTTAAAAAATCCACGTTTGAGGAATTCATTTAAAAAAATATTTTTTAAAAGTCCACGTTTAAGGAATTCATTTTAACAAATATTTTTAAAAAATCCACTTTTGAGAGATTCTTTCAAAAAAATATTTTTAAAAATCCACGTTTGAGGAATTCATTTAAAAAATATTTTTAAAACAAGTAAGCAAAGGCTACAGTCGAGCGGGGCCGACCGTTGAATACCCTACAACACTATAATAAACCATACAGTTTATATGGGCGAGATACTCGAAAGAATTCCACAAGATGTTGTGACAAATAATAAAAGAAAACCATCAGGTTCCGTCCTCTAATTTTCGAATAATAGAAACTTGAACTAATTTGCTCATTTCCAATTTATAAGTAGATGTTGCACGTAAATGGTCTTCCTAGATCTGGAACCAATATTTCCCAAAGACCTATAATCTCTCAGAAGTGGCAAAAGATTAACATTTATTGTTGGTTTTTTACTGAAACGCATCTATATACAGATACAGACATTTGGCTATATTCTTCAACGAAATCATCGTTAACGAAATAGTCAGAAGTGCGTCTTTCCTGTATTCCACCCAAAACTGCTTGGCTTTTGTAATGTCCGGTAACCCCCATTCAAATGTGCGTGAGGATCGGGCGATAATTACGACCTGCAGAAAATCTTGCAGTTTTTTGGTCCATTTCAACCCCTAAATATATGGCGATCATCTCCAAAAAGAGTAGGCATCTATTCTGACCCTCAGCTTATCCCCATGCAAAATTTCGTAAGGATCGGGCCATAAATACGATCTGTATATGATATCCTGATATCTCAACTACTTAGTTTTGTTAGCTATAGAAATATTACCAAATGTTTAATTCAAAATGAAAATATGCCAAAAATATGACAAAATTGAAAAAATATGAGACAATTTTACAAAATCAATATTTTCATCTTTAGAGAGATATTTTTATGCAATTTTTTTAGAGGTTTTGTCTTTCCTGCCAAGAGGCCATTCTGAATTAATGAGAACTGTCGAAATCAGTTCAGCCGTTCTCGACATATAAGAGATCTTTCATGCATATCTTCTTTGATAGACATATATATCGCACATATTTTGCTATATCCGTTTTGATGGATGTTAACATCAATGTAAAGATCAGAAGTAACCTTGCCAAGGCTTTGTGATTTTGCCGGGATTTAAAATATTCGCGGTTTAATGAAAAATTTTGAATTTTTTCAACAAAAAAGATATGGCCTATTTTACCCGCTAAATATTATCCGATGACCACACGAATTGGTAGGCTTCTTCCCCGCCCTAAACTCTAGCTACATGCGAAATTCCGCGTCGATTGGTCTATAATTGCGACCTGTATAGCAACTGCAAAATCCGACATTTTTTCAGTATTTGGTCCATTTCAACCCCTAAACATTTGGCGATCATCTCCAAAAGAAATAGGGTTCTATTCTGACCCCAGTCCCATCTCCATTCTAAATTTCGTGAAGATCGGGCCATAATTGCGACCTGTAGAGTGATTACAAATTAACATGGACAGACGGACAGACGGACAGACGGACAGACGGACGGACGGACATACATAGCTAGATCGACTCAACTCGGCGAGCTAGGAAGATCCATATATACTTTCCTATGTGGGAAATCAATATTTCGAGGTGTTACATAATTTTTGGCCCAATCAAACTTATAATACCCCCAACACATAGTGTTGTAGGGTATAAAAATCAATGTTTAAGAGGTTCCCTCAAGAAAAATATTTTTAATAAAATCCATGTTTTAGAGGTTCCCTAGAAAAAAATATTTTTAATAAAATCCACGTTTGAGGAATCCATTTAAAAAAAATATTTTTAAAAGATCCGCGTATAAGAGATTCGCTCAAAAAAATATTTTTAAAAATTCACGCTTAAGGGATTCTTTCAAAAAATATTTTTAAATAATTCACGTTTGAGGGATTCTTTCAAAAAAATATTTTTAAAAAATCCACGTTTAAGGGATTCGCTCAAAAAAATATTTTTAAAAATTCACGTTTAAGGGATTCGCTCAAAAAAATATTTTTAAAAAATCCATGTTTGAGAGGTTTCCTTAAAAAAAATATTTTTAATAAAATCCACATTTGGTGGATTCCTTAAAAAAACTATTTTTAAAAAATACACGTTTGAGAGGTTCCCAAAAAAAAAAAAATTTTTAAAAATCCAAGTTTAAGGGATTCGCTTAAAAAGTATTTTGAAAAAAACTATGTTTGTGGATTCGCTCACAAAAATATTTAAAAAAAAAAATCAATGTTTGAGAGGTTCCCTCAAGAAAAATATTTTTAATAAAATCCATGTTTTAGAGGTTCCCTAAAAAAATAAATAAAATCCACGTTTGGGGGATTCCTTAAAAAAACTATTTATAAAAAATACACGTTTGAGAGGTTCCCGAAAAAAAATATTTTTAAAAAATCCACGTCTAAGGGATTCGCTCAAAAAATATTTTGAAAAAAAATTTATGTTTGAGAGGTTCCCTCAAGAAAATTATTTTTAATAAAATCCATTTTTTAGAGGTGCCCTTACAAAAAATATTTTTAATAAAATCCATGTTTGAGAGGTTTCCTTAAAAAAATATTTTTAATAAAATCCACATTTGGGGGATTCCTTAAAAAAACTATTTTTAAAAAAAAATACACGTTTGAGAGGTTCCCCAAAAAAATATTTTTAAAAAAATCCACGTTTAAGGCATTCCTTCAAAAAATGTTGTTGATATTGTTGTTAATGAGTTGTCTCTTTAATAATTTTAGCAGCTGTCGGACGAGTGGCTTAGAAATGACTGCAGTCTGAAGTTAGTTGCAGGTTTTTCTTCTCACCTATACCAAAACGTGGAGCTACATGGCCCATTTTCAATACCAAAAGTCCTGCAGACATAATATACATTTGTGTAAAATTTTATCAACCTACTTCAATTTGTTCGGAAGATAGAGTGATTTCTACAGACGGACGGACATCGCGAAATCGACATAGAATTTCATGCTGATCAAGAATATATATTCATTGTGGGGTCTAAAATGTATATTTCGTGGTGTTACAAAGGGAATGTCAAACTTAATATACCCTCCATGCTATGGTGGAGGGTATAAAAATAATTTTCCAATTTCCAAAAAAAAAAAAAAACATCCCGATTGGCATCCCTGCGAAAAATTATTTTATCCTAAATGAAGGAAAAAACGAACCAACAACAGACCACTGGTCACTCACAAAATTGTTACACCATCAAAGTCATGCATCCCATAGACCACGGATGGCCATGTCTATATGAGTCGCAATGATTTAAGAGATTTTTTTTTAGCATTTTATTTTCAAAACATTGTTGTTTAAATACCTGAACGCATATTTCTTAAAAAGATCCGTTTTTTTGTTGTTCTTCGTAATTTTACATTTTAACACCCAAGTTTTTATGACCCCAACGAGACCATCGATGATGAAGTTCTTGTCTTGCAAATAGTTTTGCTAAACTATTTAGTTCATTTGCGAAATGGAATTGGTCTGCGAAAAGATGATGTAGGAGAGATTGTGAAAATGGCATGTGTCGTAAAATAAATTTATGTGTGTCAGTTGTTAAGTCAAGGCCAATGTGGGGGAGAAGGAGGAGAATTGGAATTGGTTATTTCACAACATTGTTTTAACGATGTAACGAAGGTATATAAATGTAAGGGCCCATAAAATAGATTAGGGAGCTAGTGGAAGCAGACTTAACTTGGCAAGACGATTGGAGAAAAGAAGCAAAAGAGAGATGAGAATTCTGGAAACATGGGGTATGGATTCCTAGGAAATGAGAGGAGAGTAAAACAAATAATTATACTGGAAAACTTATTTTCTTTTTACTCTCCACCATAGTATGGAGGATATATCAATTTTGTCATTCAGATTGTAAAACCTCGAAACATACATTTTGGACCTCACAAGGCATATATATTCTTGATCGGCATAAAATTCTATGTCGATTTTGCCATGTTCGCCCCTCTGTCCGTCTATCCATCGGTCCGTCTCTAGAAATCACTCTAGCTTCCGAACGACATGAAGTAGTTTAATAAATTTTTACTCAAATATGTATTATGTCTGCGGGACTTTTGGTATTGAAAATGGACCACGAAGATGTGGACCTGCTTCGTATAACCCCCATATAACAGTACCTCCCTATATGCGGTATTTTGATGATTTTAGCGACATTTTATACTGGAATTGTTTCAAATTTAATATTCGAAGTTCGTAATGAATACTGCAGCCTATGACAGAAAATTGTCTGTGCAGGTCCACGTCTTCGTACAGCCCCCATATAACGGTCCCTCCCGATGTTCGGTATTTTGATGATTTTAGCGACATAATTTACCGGAATTGTTTCAAATTTCGTATTTGAAGTTCGTAATGGATACTACAGCCTATGACAGAAAATTGTTTGTGCAGGTCCACGTCTTCGTATAGCCCCCATATAAATAGGTAACTCCCGATATTCGGTATTTTGATGATTTTGGCGACATTATTTACCCGAATTGTTTCAAATTTTGCATTTGAAGTTCGTAATGGATACTACAGCCTATGACAGAAAATTGCCTGTGCAGGTCCACGTCTTCGTATAGCCCCCATGTAACGGTACCCCCTGGTATTCGGTATTTTGATGATTTTAGCGACATTATTTATCGGAATTGTTTCAAATTTCGTATTTGAAGTTCGCAATGGATACTACAGTCTAAAACAGAAAATGAGCCATGAAGGCCCACGTCTTCGTTTAGCCCCCATATAACGGTACCTCCAGATATTCGGTATTTTAATGATTTTGGCGATATTATATACCGGAATTCTTTCAAATTTGGTATTTGAATTTCGTAATGAATACTACAGCCTATGACAGAAAATAGTCTGTGCAGGTCCACGTCTTCGTATAGCCCCAATATAACGGTACCTCCCGATATTCGGTATTTTGATGATTTTAGCGACATTATATACCCGAATTGTTTTAAATTTTGTATTCGAAGTTCGTAATGGATACTACAGCCTATGCCAGAAAATTGTCTGTGCAAGCTTATGACAAAAGTTGCGTATGCAGATCCACGTCGTCGTATAGATCCTAATATAAGGCTAAATTCGGT